>NC_051181.1:87835427-87874403 GCF_013339695.2 Rhipicephalus sanguineus | reverse complement strand
TTTAAGCGCGTCGATACGACCAGCAGCACGCCAAAGCGCCCTTAGGAACGCAGTACCTGTGCGTACGAAGGTTACATGGAACCGAAAGGCGTACCTACATGGGCAAACTGGCCGACCGCGTAGAGCTAACAATTTAGCACCGCTTGTTTTAAGTGAGTAGACACGAACAATAATCTTTATTGACAGTGACCAAGCGGTAAAAGTCCCTTGTTGAGACATCGTGAGCTCGTAAACGACTAGCCTTCGCCGTACTTCAAAGAGACAAAACAAATTAGACGGCGGCCTGTGTTGCCCGTTTCCACCGTCAGCTAGCGCTCACAATAAGCAACTTGTATTTTAGGACGGCGGAAAGCATCAGCATTTTTTTTTTGCTAGTTTCAGTGCTTGCTTTCAACGAGTACGCCTGAAGACCCCCGGTTCTGTTGTTATTACAACACATTGCAGTCAGGCTGAGAACACCAAGCAGGTTTACGCAAAGAAATCACAATAGCCTATAGCGAATGTCGACAGAGTGGCGGAAAACATGAGCATTTTAACACGTGCACGATAAATACAAATACACAGAAATAGACAACAATGATCACAAAAGCGTCAGCGCACAATCCGTGGCGAAAAACAATGTGCGCACAGAAAGCACAAGCCCTTGCACATGTGCAGAATCTATGCTAACGTAGCACATAACTGCACAGCCTTGGATATGGATGAAAGCATCAGAATGCAAATGCCAACAAATAAATATCCACGCATCGGAAAAGGAAATATACTATGCGCTGAAAATGCTCACATTTTTATTTTATTTTATTTTGGGGACCACTGATGAATCGCTTCTGCTTGGCTGACATTTTAGCAAACAAGCATGGACCATTTCGCGAGGTTCACCTTACGCCTGCAATGTCTGAGGGTGTTTTCGTTCACGTGGAAATAAAACTTGCACACTTCTGACTAAGTATGTGTGTTTCTCTCGGCTCCAGTGCACAAAGGAGAAAAGTACAGCTGATAGACACGCCAGCGCAACATCTGCAAGAGGTGCTGTGAGAAATCCTACTAGACGTGGCACTTTCGGAATGCATAAATAAGCAACCTATGCTCTCATAACTTCAGAAGGGAATGGTCATGTCGAAAGGCTATTCTCACCGCATTCTACCCACATGGCAAACAGATCAAGAAGGAGTAGGATAGCAAAGAGAAATATCATCACTTCAGCAAGCCTGTCACACAACGCTGAGACGCTTAGTAGAAAAAAAATGACCCGTACTCGTTAACACAAACTCAAAACTCGAAAATACTCGGGAAACGCACGTACCTTTGTCCACGCATGTTAGCATACAACTCAAAAGCGAGAACAGCGAAGCGTGATATGTTAACGAGGTCACAAAGCAGAAAGAAAAACGTTGAGCTTGAAAGTATGCGTACCTGCCATCGTCGGGGAACCTATGGAAACTGATGCCTTCATCGGTATCACAGCTCCTGCGGCACCATACAGCAGCACAGCGACTGCCCACCATAATTGCAATTTGATTACATCGGTGAATTAAAAAAACTTTCGTGCGTATTTTAGACAACATTAACGATAGAATTCGCAAGAAAACGGGGAGCAGCAAACCAGCTGCCAACCGTCGGACGATAACTGCGCATATTCTGCGCGTTATCTGCGGCACCCGAAGCGCAGCGGCGCACTTTTTGCGCTTCGTCACTGGTCACGGCGACGGTCCGCTTGCTCGTTACCGCGCGCCGGACGTCAGCGGATGAGCCACAAGGCAGAGATATCCAGCGTTGCCATGGCGATGCCCAGTATTCAACGGCGGTCACATTGGCAAATATACCAATTCACGGCTGCCGCTGTACCTCTACATTGCGGAACGTCTGCTGTACATGGACACACCACCGTTGCACTTCTTCACCTCAAAAATAAGAACAGCATGCAGACATTCGTAATATTCAGAACACGTGGCGACGTTTATTAGCTACGGTTATATTTAATTATTCCATCATTCGTGTCAAGACATAACCCACATTACGCTACATTTCATCTTCCCTAACATGGCATGCATACGTGCCAGTCATTAAATATACAACATTAACCCTAGTGAAAGTGAAGCAAGCTGCATTCAGGGGCTAATTGATAGTGGGGAAGGGACAGCCGGGTGTTTCCGACCACCAGAGACGTTTTTGCAGATTTCTGCGTTTTAAATAATGAGCGTGCATGTAGCAGAACCCGCTTGCCATTTCGATATGTTCACGGGTATGGGAATGTCGCTCTGGCACGGGCGACGAAATTACACCGATTGGATGAAGACGACAGCGTTTTTGTGGGGCTCAGCCAAGAGCTGCCCTGTTGACCGACCCAAACTCTACCTAGCTAGAGTTTACCACACTACTAAGCCTTCGCATTACGATGGAGGCGAAACGTCCGAGACACGTGTGCATGCGCTAGTGCACGCTAAAAACCCAATATGGTCGAAATTTTTAGAGCCCTCCACTACGGTGGCCTTGTTTTGGCTCGTGAGACCTCAGAAACTTACACGACCGTCGCTCGGCAAACTTAATGCCATTTACAGCGAACGTCACTCTCTCTCATACGGGCAGATTTTCGCCAGCAAACAGCACTTCAACCTACCGCTTCAATAACACTTAAACTCATGTTGCCCTACAATGCTGCTCACACTTCAGTGTTGCAGCAAATATAGTAAAGTAATAATCTCTAGGGTTTTACGTTCCAAAACCACGATGTCATTATAAGGGACACTGTAGTTGAGGGCTCCGGCAATTTCGACCACCTGGAAATCTTCAGTGTGTACCTGGCCTGCAGATTTTCGCCTTTATCTAAATGCGGTCTCCTCAGACGGGATTCAGTCACGACCTTCGGGTCGGCAGGCGTACACCATAAGCATTGGACCACGGCTTACAAAGTTTGCACCGCAGCTTGCGAAGTCGTGGCCGTACGTGCCACCGGGCCCGAAAATCTCGCGCCAATACGTTCGAATCGAGGAATTCAGGGTAGAAGTCACGTGGCAGTCCATGTTTTAATTCACTAAACAACAAATTTCCTCCTCGTTCAAACATTACTTTCAGTTACGCAAGAAAAAGCACTTTTATGCGGCAATGATAGCTGTATTTCTCTTAAATATTGCTTTTATTACGGCGCCTCTGGCGGATTTCTTGGCGTCCCCGAGGGCAGATTTGAATGGAGTCACTATGTTTTTTTTTCTTTTTTAGCTACGACGGGGTTGATTTTTTCGCCCCCCTTCGGTGATGGCTGGAACATGAGACTTTACGAGGGGCCATACCCAATTCAGAACGTTATGCTTTACAGTCCCACAAGATGACAGCACTCCTCAGGCAAGCTTGCTTCAACGCCCAAGGTAGACCGTTATCTCCAAGACAGCGGGCGGCCTGCATTAGCGGCAATGAATCGGCAGTTTTTCCGCACTTGCGGCGCCATGCAGCTGGCTGCATTCCGGGCATATATCTAGACGCGATAACTGCTGCACGCGATGCGTCTGCGGAATAATATTTTCTTTCTTTGTGCTTTTACCATAGGGTTTCTTACAATAACCTAGAGAGGAAACTGGCGCTGCCATCGTTCAACCACCATGGGAATGATGGGAAGTACAGGATTCGGATTGGATTACGTTAACTAGCGAACTGTCTACGGACCTTTTTCCGGAGTTTCAGTTTCGTTCTTCGCAAGGCCTGGGTGGTGGGGTGCGTTGCAAAGCACTCAAGCAGTGCCTTTGTTCTTCAAAGAGGGTGAAGACCGCTATATCTCTTGGTTTGCTGCGATGTTGCAGCTCTACAGGTTGTATACGACACTTTCAGCAAAGCGTCGTGCACTCACCGCTGCGCATAGATGTAGCGTCCCATGCCAGTGCAGAAAATTGCATAGAGTTCACGTTTTGTGATAAGCGCTACTTGTCAAAACTCTTTCAAATCGACTGCAAAACGACGGCGAAGCTAAGTAGACGCATCGTCACGCTCCTCTGACTTGACTTCACAACAAAACGAGAGATGCGTCGGAGGCAGGCTACTTGGACAGACGCATCTGGCATCGCTGCAGATGATACGTTGTTTCTCACTCAATACGGTACTGTTATTTCCATAAATAGATAATGCGTACTTTCGAGGGAAAGATAAGCGCGTTTGTTTCAAGTGTTGTTAAGAAAATATTCATTATATTGTCATGCCAAATCTGGAACACAATTGCAGAGCACTGCATACCCTGGTGGTTGAATTTGTCCAGGTTTCAGTCCTATCTCACGGTCACGCGAACTTTTTGCAATAAGTTTTACGTACAAAAGATTGAAGCAAGTTTTAATCGGAAATAACTTCATATCGCTTTGTTTTACGCTCGGCCAACAAGTGTCGCGAATCTCAAGAACATAATCCATCCGAAGCAAATGCGAATCCTGTACTTCCCATCATTCCCATGGTGGTTGAAGCGCCGCTCAAGGAGCCCGCGTAGACACTAGCGCCAGATTCCCCTCTAGGTATTATTTTAAGAAACTGTATGGCTTTTACTTTCCGTATATGTGACCGTGGCTGCGGGACGTCGCACTAATCTCTTGCTGTACGAATTTCTCCCAGGGCCTCCCTGATGTGTTGAGTGCGGGAAAAAGTAGTTTTTGTCGTATATGGCTCCACAGTTCCATTTCATTTCATTTCATTTATTGGCCCTGAGGGCCCGAGAACAGACATTACATAGGGGGGAATACAATAATTTGCACAACGAATAAAGGAAACCTACAATGAAAGAAGTAACAAGTACTAAAAAAGAAAAATGAAATAACAAGCAAACTTAATGCGAATACAATGTAACAAAGGCAAACATAGTTCAGCAATGCAAGGTCGGGTAGAGTACAATAGTTACGATCAATATATAGTACAGTCAAGCAAAAAAAAATACACAGAATAAATGAAAATTTGGAATCACACAATACATATAATGCATAGAATAAAAATACATAGAATAAATGAAAATTTGGAACCAGACAATTCAGCTAGTTATGGAAGGAGTGCTCCCTAAGGTAAGTTATTAGCGTTAATTAGAAACAAGTTAATTTTTTATAGTTTGAAATCGTACGCGGAAGGGCGTTCCACTCGTTTATGGACCACACCAAAGGAGAGTATAAGTATTATTCAGTGCGAGCAAATTGTGGGCGTACCTGGTGGTCGTGGTCACATCGGGCTGTTTACGGCTGGATGGATGAATTTGAGTGAAAAAGCACTGTAGCTAAAGTAAATGCTGTGAAAGAAGAATAATCTCGAATATTTCCTGCGTGTTGCGAGCGATAAAACAGCAAGAGTTCTTTTTATGGATGATACACCATGAAAACGTGAATAGGAGGAAGCAATAAACCGAGCGGCTTTACTTTGAATTGACTCCAGCATGTCAGTAAGGTATGCTTGATGCGGATGACATATGTTAGAAGCATACTTTCATCATCATCATCATTATCATCATCATCAGCCTGTCTACTCCCACTGCAGGGCAAAGGCCTCTCCCATGTTCCGCCAATCTACCCGGTCCTGTGCTTTCTGCTGCCACGTTATACCTACAAACTTCTTAATCTCATCGACCCACCTAATTTTCTGTCGCCCCCTCACGCGTTTGCCATCTCTTGGAATCCAGTCAGTTACCCTTAATGACCACCGGTTATCCTGCCGACGTGCTACGTGTCCGGCCCATATCCATTTCTTCTTCTTAATTTCAACTATGATATCCTTAACCCCCTTTGTTCCCTGACCCACTCTGCTCTCTTCCTGTCTCTTAAGGTTACACCTAACATTTTCCTTTCCATCGCTCGCTGCGTCGTCCTCAATTTAAGTTGAACCCTCTTTGTAAGTCTCCAGGTTTCTGCTCCGTAGGTAAGTACCGGTATGATGAGCATACTTTAGGGCTGGTTTATTGAGCGAATGAAATGCCTGAAGTTCAGTGTCTGAAGTAGCCAGACGTAGGCGGCGTTCTAAAATCCCAAGCTTACGATATGCATTCTAAAAAGACAGGGCGTGCAAACAAGGACACAAGAAAGAAGTCAGGACACCACAAACGCCGACTAACAACTGAAGAGACGCACAACGGCTGAAAAGAAAGAAGGCACGAAAACTTATCTGCGCATGCCCATGCAACAGGCGAACCTATCAATCCGGCACGCGTGGCGGTCTACGTTGAAGATAACTGTTAAGGCATTTGATTTCATCTTTATGCAAGTTGATCGACGGTTGGCTCACGCATGCGTTACCACTATTCTCGATATGCCATGCTTCTATCATCAGGCGCGTTTCTTCATTTCTATGACGGTACAACACTGCGCATTCATCGAATTTTGGCGTGCACTTACAATCTCGACAATGCAAAGATAGATTAGAAGGTGAGCCTCCTGTTAGCGATCTCTTATGTTCTAATAATCTCTGGTTGATGCATCGGCCCGTCTGTCCTACGTAGAAGCGACCGCAGCTGAAAGGGATCTTATACACCACGCTCGTACGGCAATCAGTGAATTTGTTGGTGTGTTTTACGAAACAAATATCGGTCCGCTTCTTGTCTTTTACTCGCTCATTCTTCCTCTGCACAGCGGCGCAAATCTTACCTAGCTTATTGGCAGCCGTGAAAACAACATTAACGCCGTATCTACTTCCTACTTTCTTTAGCCTGTGAGACACGCAATGAATGTACGGTATACCTACGACACGTTTCTTCTTATCGCTTTCTGCAACCATGCTCGGACTTAACACAATAGACTTCTTTAAACGTTCAGCGACCGTGGCCACTGCATCACGAGGATACCCTACATCTAAAAGACGCGTAACCTGTGCGTTAAAGCTATCACTCATTTTGTGCTCACACGACTTGGTGAGGGCTGATTTAAGGCAAGACATGGCGATACCGTTTTTTACAACCTTCGAGTGCTTCGACGAAAAATTTAACAGCGGTTTCGAAGATCTAGGAGAATACTGCCAGCACACGTGGTTCTTCTGGAACGTTAAAGAAATGTCTAGAAATTGTATTCCATTATTCTGAGGCACCTCTTTAGTAAATCTCAGCCCACCTCCATTAATTTCAAATTTTTCGCTCACGGAAGTTACCACCTTTTCAAAGTCCTCACCACTACAAAAGATCAAGTAATCGTCCACATAACGAAAAACCTTAATAACCGAATTACCTAAGGCGCCTTCCAAAAGATTGTCAATCTTGCTAAGGTATAAATCACTAAGAACCGGAGCAACCTTAGAACCAATACATATCCCTGATTTCTGCACATAAACGTCTTCCTTCCAACCTACAAGCGTCGACTTTAAATACATGGAAAGGATTTCTAGAAAAGCCCCGGTAGAAACACCACATTTATCGGTGAAAACGGTCTGGTGCGCTTGTTCGTTAATACATTCATTAACACAATTTAGCAACTCCTCATGCGGCAAAGAATAATACAGGTCTTCAATATCCATACTAAAAGCCTTACAACAGCCGGGGTTCTCCTCGGAGAGGAACTGCACTAGTGCCTGAGAATTACGCATACGAAAAGGGTCTGAAAAACTTAAAGAGGTTAAGCAGTTCTGCAAATAACTAGATACAGCGACTTGCCAGGTGCCTTGCTATGAAACGATTGCTCGAAATGGGATCTCGTTCTTATGTGTTTTGGCTGAACAAAACAATTCTAAAGTGAGTGATTTAGCCTTCTTGACATTACAAGCTATTCTCTCAAGACTATGTCTTAACAAAAGGTCGACAGCACGTTGCCTGACTACCGATGGCTTAAGTTTTACCGTCCTAAAATTCTTTTCTATGGCTGTTAATGCTTTTTCTGAGAACAAACTCTCCGGCATAATTACAAAATACCCTTCCTTATCTGAAATTACTGGCCTGAGTTTCTTTTCGACACAGTAATTAACCAAAGGCTGGACAGGATCAGAACACTTGAGATGCATATTTGAACCCTTGATGCTAGCAACACAGTCTGAAATGCAGTGGGAACGCTCTTCTTCAGGAACAAGTCTAGTGATTGTACGCGGCAAACTTAAAACGTCTATTGGTTTCAGGTTCGGCTTAAAACAGTATTTAGGACCTAAGGCTAGGGTTTTACGGTGACTATCATCTAAGGCAACTCCTCCAAGGACTAGCAAGTTATTTTGCGATGAAACAGTAGAAATAATCTTCCTCTTACATGGTTGAAGTTCTCGAAGTTTTACCCTCCATATGAATTCCGCATGCTGGTTAGCTACCCTCATCCAGTGTTGTACCGTCATAGAAATGAAGAAACGCGCCTGATGATAGAAGCATGGCATATCGAGAATAGTGGTAACGCATGCGTGAGCCAACCGTCGATCAACTTGCATAAAGATGAAATCAAATGCCTTAACAGTTATCTTCAACGTAGACCGCCACGCGTGCCGGATTGATAGGTTCGCCTGTTGCATGGGCATGCGCAGATAAGTTTTCGTGCCTTCTTTCTTTTCAGCCGTTGTGCGTCTCTTCAGTTGTTAGTCGGCGTTTGTGGTGTCCTGACTTCTTTCTTGTGTCCTTGTTTGCACGCCCTGTCTTTTTAGAATGAATACTTACCAACTAGCTCAGCTCTCTGTTATTCTAAGCTTACGATATGCTCTGCTGGTAATTAGTTCTACATGATTGTTCCGTTTGAAATTGTAATGCAGGATAACCCCTAACTATTTAATGGACAATACCGTTTCAATGGAAGGCGAAATTTATCTTTTTTTCTTTTCAGTCGATGCATTTACCACCCCCCTCCCCCCTCCGAAAGCTTTCTGCGCGTCACTTGGTTTTGCACTGCCTCCGTAATCGTCCTACCTTTGACCAAGCGATGGTGTCATGTAATGACGTCATCATCTCACGTCACGGTATGTGCCATCACGATGACGTCAGAAATTTTGGTCTTCTCATTGTCACAAATTATCCTGTGACGTCATTATGGTAACACAGGATGATGTCATCGCATGACGTTTTTTTTTTTTTTTGCAGCACTCGTGTTCCGCCGATGACAACGCTGACGGTAACTTTATGCGTTTGATGGGGTATCTAAGGCTTCCGCCTCCAAAACTGGGTGCACGCTCAGATGTCGCGACGATCGTTTGGCGCTTTGCCTTCAAGTATACAAGAACTGTTGGGACGATAGCGTATCTTTAAGGAAACCTTTCCAGCGATGAAAGGGCAGCCGCAACAGTAGTAAGATGGGCTAGTTGGCGTTTCTTGCATCATTACTGTTGGATTATTGCTATAGTTGCGCTAGAACAAACAGTAGTTACAGAAAAAAAAAACAAAGGACGGAGGCTAATAATTTCTAGCGCTTCTCCCTTTCGTCTGTAAGCACTATTTCTTCTTGTGCTAGTAAACAAATTACGCGGCATAAGAAGCGAGTAGTAATTCTAAGAAATGAGACGTAGGCGTACGCAAAAGAAATGGGACAAAATCAAATGAAAAAGGCCATTTCATTCAGCACTCTCTCCCTTCATTCTGCTCCCTAGTGTTGCGCCGTCCACGCAGGCTCGCTTGCAGGCTTCGTCTGAGGAGAACCGGTTGGAGCCGATGAGGCAGCGGTGCGTGAGCAGAGTCGCCGCCGATGCGCGGACGCAGCGCACGGGACCTTGAGCGCCGGGAGACACGTCGGCAAAGTAAGGGAACCGCAGGAGATCGGAGTCGCACGTTATTCCGACTCCAGGTCCCCTACATCCCTCCTGGCCATAGTTGTCACCGATGGCTTTAGGCGATGAGCAGCGCCGCACACATTCGTACAGGCTCCCGAAGATGTCGCTCTCGTCGGGACTTGGACATCGGCCCTTAGGGAAGTCCCACGGCCGGCATCGCTTGCCGTCGAAAACCCACCAGCTGGCCTTGACGTCTCGTCTAGCCGAAGTAAACGAAATGTCCGTCGTGGTTTTGAAACAATGAAAACGGCAACAGCTAAGAAGTGCGAACACAACATAGTGTGAAGCTTAAGAATAGCGCAAAGAATATGTAGTTTGGCGCGCAAGCGGAGCTCATGCGCAGTCGACGCGGCACTCATATAATGTGAGCGCCCGCAGCATCGAGTGGCCGCTGCTGCGGGTGTGTCAAGCGGCTGATCGCATGAAAAAGCTTGCTGGACCATGACACCTGGCTGCGCATTTGTTGGTGTGGAGCCGCTGATTTGTGATTATGGCACGTACAAGTATTTTGAACAACTTATATCCGAGTTTCAGCACATAACGGAGGACGCGGCCGCTAGGCTGACTTGGTCACATTTGACGCATTATAACTTGTTAGCAACCAAAATAATGCAACATTTTTTTATGCAGAATGATAGACGACTTCCTTGACTTCAATCAGAGGGATTTAAAAAAAGTGAAAATGGTCTTTTTTTAAGAAAACTATTTTCAAATTTCGGCGTTTTTGGTAAATCACCTAAGTTTCAGCCCGATTATCGAATAAAATGGAGCGCGATAAAACCACGAAAATTATCCTAATACAGATCGAAGGTATCAATGTTAACATGTACCGATTGTTATTATCCTCACTTTAAATTGTTTGCAGCAATAAATTACTCAAACACAGGTATTTTGTGAGATTTGCCAAGTTCGTGATTTCTTTCTTCAAAAGTGCTTCGACAAGCAAGAAAAATAATAGACTCATAAGATTGTATTGAACTTGTTCTTTGAGGGGAATAAATATTGTGACCAAGAAGTGCACCGTTTTTTCCCTATGTGCGTTCAATATTCAGATATCGCGAAATTGGCGAAAAATGTTTTTTGCGGCCGAAATTTGTATACTTTTTTTTTCAGGCGAACAATTTTTTTTTCGCAAAACTAACTTTAAAACCATTGGGCTGGGTGTAATGCCTAGACCTACAGCAAGTTTCATCAAAATCGGGAATGGTGACCGGGACCTCGTGTTCGATCTTATCTGGACACACCCATATATATATATATATATATATATATATATATATATATATATATATATATATATATATATATATATATATATATATATATATATATATATATATATATATGGGTCATTCCATGCCAAGTGTACCAGACGTGGCGCTCGCCCATCGCAGATTTTGCTGATAAAATTTGTGCCGTTTTCCTGTGCCACATAGAGTATTGTGGCAAAACATTTTTGCTCGAAAAAAATTTTGACGATCATTGCGCCCCCTCGAATTTCGCTTGTATTTGTTAAACCGTGCCTTATAGAAAAATGTGTATAGAATCCATCTTTTGTGTGTTGAGCTTCGAAACCACGCTTGCGCCATCGCAGAGGTTCTGTTTAGTTGTCCTATTTTTTAATTCTGAAAACTTTGTGCTTCACTACCAGCTACGTGTCTTCAAAAACTACGAAAATCTTCAAAGTTCGTGATTTTTTCTTGAGCTATCTGGAACTCTACCTAACCAATATAAAAAATAGTATGATTTTCAGGAAAGTTTATTTTAGTACAAAAATGTTTAGGGGTAAAATAGATTTCAAATCTTCCCGAAAAAACTTGTGAAATTAGAGAAAATATGCAATTGGTCGCATGTTTGACCGTATTTTTCATACTGATGCGGTCCAAGTAAAAATCCTCGTCATGCGGCGTTTGATAGTAGACTACATCGTTAAGTAATGAAGAAACTCTAATCAAATCATTTTTTGTTTTAAGGAAGAAAATAATTTTTGAATTTGGCCCTCCGAACGCGTCCTGCATTTCTTTTTGCTGGTGCTTCGCCGCAAAGCACGTGGTCGCCCTTGCAGCTGACACTCGTCACAGTCAGAGGCAAGATGCGAGATGTATGTCGGTGACTCTTGAGTGGTCGAAAGTCTTCTCGCGTTGATGTCAGGGCGACGAGTAATGAATTCGCGTTACATTGGGAGCTGCTTGGCGGGCCCAATGGTAAGTATGGACGCCCGAGAGCAGCCTATGGCGCCGTTGGTACAGTGTGCTAGAGGGCCGTCTGCACACCACGTATACCAAGACAAACAAGTGTATACAATATGCATTATTTCATTCAGAATGTCATGCTAATTGTGCAGACGGCAGCAAAATCATCAAAATCAGCAAAATCTGCGATGTGCGAGCGCCACGGCTGGGACACTTGGCATGGAATGACCCATATATATATATATATATATATATATATATATATATATATATATATATATATATATATATATATATATATATATATATATATATATATATATATATATATATATATATATATATATATATATGAGAAGGCCAAGACGAGTCGTCCTTTAGCTTTCATCCGAGTCTTGCTTTTTCCCGTTTTTTTTTTATTTATCAATACTGCAGCCCACCATGTGGTCCATGCAGGAGAGGCCGTACAAGCAACATGCGAATCAATAACAAGAAAGTAGCAGCCAGGCAAGCACGAAAAAGAAAAACAAAGGCATAGAATGCAAGACATGATACATTAATTACATTAATAATACAGGCGCTTCATTTCGCGTACAAAGTCATTTGAATCGAAAATAGTGGAAGATAAAGCTTTCCAACCTGACATAGTTCTAGGAGAAAAGTTGTATTTATATGAATTTGTTCTTACACAAATGTGGGCCAGTGCCCAGCTATAAGTGTGTCCAGGTTTTCTAGTAGTTTGGGGACGCTAGCCATTGGGCGTATTTACGTGGGCATTCCCTGAAAGACAGTTATGAACAAAAACGAGCCTAGTCACTTTTCTGTGGAATTCTAAATATGGGATGTTTATTAATAAGTATGGCGAGTTAGTCATCTTGTACCTATTGAGTGTGAAGCGCACTGCTTTTCTACGCACACCGATCTAGCTCTAGAATATCATTCTTGTTGTGGGACTCTCACACAATCGAAGCGAGTTTGAAGCAATTATTAAATGCCAGAAGCTTAACGCTGGGAGGTGTAGTTTTAAAGGGGTCATGAACCACTTTTCCAAGTAATGATCTAATGGCCTCAGTATCGGA
Organism: Rhipicephalus sanguineus; assembly: GCF_013339695.2. Classification (NCBI taxonomy): domain Eukaryota; kingdom Metazoa; phylum Arthropoda; class Arachnida; order Ixodida; family Ixodidae; genus Rhipicephalus; species Rhipicephalus sanguineus. The sequence goes on along the minus strand of NC_051181.1, from coordinate 87,861,475 downwards.
GTGTACTGCCTCCCGAATCGATTGCCGCAAAAATTTCTCGAATCCGTCAAGAATCAGCGGAGTTACGGGGGTTTGGCGCACGCTCCCAGCGCTTTCTCTCTTTTCTCGTGCCGACGAGCGCACTGGAAGCTAGACAGGGAGGGATGGCATGGGGGAAAGAAGTTACGCCAGCGCGCGTCATGAAACGCGATCGCTCTCCCGCTATGATTCGCTTGCGCGAGTGCGGCTACCGTGTACTGAGGAGTGTGGCGCCGGCAAGTGGCAGCACCCCGCGGCAAGAAGCGCATCTGATCCGAACGCCGCTCTCGATTTACGTCGGCTATCGGCCAATAAGCATGCTATGTCTCTTGCGACGTACAGCGGACAGACGCCCCGCCCACCGACGAGAGTGAGAACCGGCCTCTGTTTGAAAAGAGGGTGCCTGGGGAAACGGCAACTTCGCGCTCCGCTTGTGGCCATTACGCGGCGCGCACGACTGTAATATTTGGCAGAGCAGTTCATAGCCGTGTCAGCTTTCCGCAGGATGTGTTTTTTCAATCAGCCCAAGGGGTGCTTCATGACCCCTTTAAGCCTCGCATTGAGAAACCCCCATTTTTTAGTGCGGAAGTACAAATAGCAGATATATGTGATCACCAGGTAAGTTTGCTGTTTATTGCGATACCAAAAAAAGTCACAGTTTCGCCGCAACGGCGAAGCAATGATTGCTATAGCAATAAATTGTAATGTAACGCGAAGAACGGAAAGCAGCTCGAAATTGCCAGCGCATCGCTCGAGCCCAAAGGACGCACAAAAAGAACGCACACAGGACGAGCGCGAACTAATGCGTCACAGCTCGACACTTGAAGCGCACTGCTCAAACATAAAGCAGGACGCACGAAACAAACGAACAGGTACACACAAGACGAGCGCGAACTAATTGTCACAGTTGTTACTTATTTCTGTTTGAACAGCGCGCTCCTTTCGCAAACGCGGCCGCTGCAGCGAGCGAAGCGAAGCACCCCACCGGCCACCCCTTCTTTCCTTGAGATAAGCGCACGAAAGCGACGACGCCCTGTAGAGCGAACAGCAACGGCGTTCGCAGGGGTGGGGCCACGATCTTTAAAGCGCGCAACACGCGCGCACGTCGCGCCATCTATGTGGCCACTAAGAAAGCATGCTGAATTACATGGTGTATATAAATAGCTCGCCGTTAGCAGGCTGAGAGACGGTGCTGTCGTGGCCTAACGTCTAACGCGGCGGGCTGCAAAGTGAGAGGTCGCCCGTTCGATTAAACTTTATACTTTTCGTTTATTACATACTGCGCGACATGCTTCTGAATCCCTCAAGAATTACATAAAACAGTTGGCATCTTTAGAACGTCGTAGAATTAATGCGAACACAAGGAACCCTGAGACATGGTCAGTTCCATATTTCAGGACGCACTACAAACATCAATCATTGGCATATAACCTACCATCCACTTTAAATAAATATGAAGATATTCAGATTTTTAGTAAAAAAGACTTGCGTTTATATTTCGCACACTTGTAATGTCACATACTGTGACATTCTGTGTAATTGCATTGTGTGTAACCTATGTCGTTTCTTCTAACATAGTCATTCTGCTTCCATGAATTTCTTGCTGTGTTATATGGCCAGTGTTTTTTTTTATTTTGTTCCAAATAGCTAGTATTGCTACAGTAGTTCGGTGTTACTATTCTGTGTTATTCTTATTTCTGTTCATTACTCATGCTATAGCAGTATTTTATTGTATGTAGCATTTTTTTTCTTTTCCCCAGTATTTTCTTTTATGCACATGTATTTATTTTCCCTTTTTTTTTTCTTCCTGCAGTTCTCGTGCTGGAAATACATTGTAAACCGCTGCATATGTATTCATTTTGTACGATATGGTATTCTGTTTTGCTTGTTGATTTGCTCGCCATTGCACCGTACTGCTTGTTGTTACTGCCCTGTATAGTCTGGTCGTTGGGTCCCGTCAAGCTACTTATGTAGCTTTTAACCCAACGCAACCATCCAGCACGTATATACTGGAAAATAAAATTGAATTGAATTGAATTGAATTGAATTCCGCGCGTCGGAAAGAATTTCTTAACTATTTTTCTTTGTGGCCTTTCTATATATATACATACTTATACATATACGGTGAATGACGGCGACGGGGACGGATATTTTCCAGCCGAGACTGTCCATATAATTGCTATCGCAATAATACTTGCATCTATCAACTTCCTGTGTACCACGCTGCTTAAATGAGTATGTAAACGCGCTAGGTGTTTTCTTTCTCGTAACATGCATAGGTACACAGAGTACACCAGTCAATTAATAATTGACTGCAGCACGTATTAGTCATGAACACCAGAAACAGTTTCTTTACCTTATTTCAATGTTGCTTCTGAAGCGAGTGCGTAATTTTTTTTTAATTATCACAATTGTTAATTCCCGCCTGTACGCATGGCCGGGATAAAGCGGATACGTGACGCACGCGCGCCGCTTTTCTCCTCGACCCTGGCCATGCAAAGGCTAGCACAGTCGTGCTATGGAGATTCTATGGTACGGTTATTCTAAGGACATCTCAATACAGCTCTCGCACAGTAGAAAGCCAGGTGCTGTAACTTCGTTCACCCTTTCTTCTGAACACTCACGTAGCCACTCGTTTCATTTGTGTTGTCAGAGCACTGTGGGAAGGCCACGCATAGTTTGCAATTTCTGAAGAGCAGCGTGAACACGATGTTACAATGATTGTAATTGTCTTGCTACCAATCATATAGAGTTGTGCGTTGCCTAACCACTCAGCGCTACGTCACATTGGTCTATGGGACCAGGCGACACCACAACTTCGCTGGCCAGCCACCTTCTGAATGTGAGCTGCAGCCCAGATTAAGCGAGTGTGTTAATAGATAGGAATAATTGGACGTTTTTGCAAGCCGACCTATAACTTTCTCATTGGAATTTTTCACCAGCTTCGTTGCTTCAAAAGATGGTTAAGTAAACTTGCAGATTAATCAGTTAAGCAGAACACAAAATAATAACGTGATTTAATGCAGTAGTCAGCAACGTGCATTTGGTCGCGTGGTCATAAAATGCGTCGGCATATTTTTAAACTCTGGCTTTAGTGAGATGAGGCACCATGTATATACGAAGAAATAAAAAATAAAACAATTCAATCCAATAAGGGATTTCAGCAGCGGACTTCCTTGTCTATGGTAGTTCCAGAAACGGCACGCTTACACACTGCTCACCCCCTCTGGCTGCCAACAAAGGCCTTGAAGATGTCTTTAGCGCACCTGTCACGAAGGCGTTTAAAGAGGGTGACGTCAGACAAGATGCAGGTGCATCCATGCTAGGCACAATGTGTGTTGCGATTGCTCCCAACACCAGTTTTTAATTAATTAAATCATAACTGCAAACGTGATCAATGCGCCCCCAACTTGTCTGGCGTCACCTTCCTCAAACCCCATTGTGACAGGCCCGCAAGAGAGATCTTCGAGGCCTTTGTTATCAGCCAAAGGAGCGAGCAGTGTGTAAGCGTGTCGTTTCTGGACTACTATGGTCCAGGAAATGCACTACCTGACGTCTCTTACTGGATTCGAACGTATCCAATCTTTGTTCTTTGTTCACGCTTGTTTTATTCTTTATTCCTTCGTGTAATATATATATATATAATATATATATATATATATATATATATATATATATATATATATATATATATGTCGTTCTTGTTGATTTTTTCCTTGAGTACTTATGACTGCGAGGTGCCTGCCTAGAATCCCCGCATAGGCAGTACACGGTCTTGCAGAAATCATTTAGTGTCTGTCCAAAACACGTTATTATTAACGATGTAATAAAGCCACGATGATCCTATAACCTGCGGCGTTATGCACCCCTTCGCTGTGTAATGCGTGAATGCTATAGAGTTCGCACCAACCTCCATGAATTTGTTTTTTATTTGCTATCGTAAATAATTTTTCTCATCACATCAGCAGCGGAAGCACATCGCACATATTAAAGCCGGATCATTCTGTACAGACACCAGCATGTTTTTTGTTAGATAGTAGCGGGCTATAGGACCGTTTTAGTACAAACTATTTCATACTGAAAACGAAACGTTAAACCCCATATGCTACAAGTATACTCGCCTGTTGCACCAGGAGAATAGCGTCTTCTCGAAGCAGGCATCCGAGGTCACGTGGGCGTGGACACATTTCTCTTCGCACTCACTGTGCGAGGTGAACCTGTTCGGAGAGTGATTGCACACGTGCACGTCGTCCACGAGAGTACGGACACACGAGCGCGTCGTGTGGCGGTAGTAGGCCTCGTGCCGGAACGTCAAGCAGTACGTGTAGAAGGCCAGACCACACTTGTGCTTTGTCTGCGAAAGGATCAAGAAAGATATTTTACTTTCGCTTGAGTATTACTATTTTGCTTGAGTAAAGATTAATACATGGACTGAGAAGAAAGAGAAGGTGGCTCACACTTAATCACAAGTTTACCAACACAGCCAGTGCGAGTGCCACTCTCAAATGCCTAAGTCTTGAGTTGGGGTTGCTTTACTTTTTGTTAAGCGTATTCATGTTTCTCGTTAATCAACGAGAGCAATATGAAAGGATACGGTTGTGAAGACGGGCATAGCGTCGCAGCCGACTTACAGGCCGGCGTATCGGTGCCGACATGACGTTGCGCCGTGAGTGTAAACTTTCGTTACGTCGCAACGCAGCAGGATGTTGCGTGCTACCACGTTTTGTGGTCGACGGCAGCCGCGACAGGGACGCAGCAGTTCGAGTCAATGCTGTAGTACTATCCGTTCCTCTCGTTATATTTTCCTCGCGTCTTGGTGGTTTCGTGACTTTCATGATTGTGGCGGTTTCCTCTTGCACCTCAGGCGCAACCGTCACGTTATCGTCAGAACTACCCAACGTCGTCCGCTCGTAGAAGGCCGCTGTTTCATTAGCACTTGAGGACGGCTCGACTCTGGCCACGGTAGTCTGCGAGAGGTACGTGGTCCTCCGCACCGACGCGTTGGCCTCTACCGGCGACGCAACCGCAGGTAAGTCCGGGTCTACCAAGTGCTGCGTCCAGCGGTTGCGGGCCAGTGCGGTCCATCGCATGTCGACAACGACCGCGGTGACGCAGGCGACCACCACCGCGACCAAAAACGTCATCATCGTGTACCGCTGGCAGGGACCCGCGTCGGCGCATGCGCGGCGCTCCTCGGCCAAGGAGCTAACGCGGTGCGACAGCGATGCCTGGTCGAACTCGTAGCCGAGCGTGGTTTGCGAGAAGAGAAGGCTCATGCTGCGCGGGCTCCAGCGGTCCTCCTCGCTCGAATACACCGGCGACAACCTGCGCACATCGCGAAAGCTGCCGACGACGCTCGATTGCTGGCTGCTTGGGCGCGAGGTGCTGTCGATTTCCACATGCGCCGCCACTGACTCGTGCTTTGGAACACCTTGCGTCGAAGGCGATAAGGCCGCCTGCGAAACCGTCCCGCTAGATCTGCCAGAAAAGGACAGTCGCTGCTTGAATGGGCCCCCAGCAGACCACTGTTGCGATCTGCACGGCGCAGCGTTCTCGAGTGGCTCTCGCTGCGGGTTCCCTTCTGCGGAGCGCTCGTTGATGGTCTTCGGGCTGTGGCGCGACCCTGATGCCATTCCTGAAAAGTGTCGTCGAACAGGGTTGCCCAATTTCCTTCACGAAAAGCGGACGATGCGTTCGCGTTGGCGCGCGCTCCAAACTTCAACTTCTTCCGGGCCTACGGTCAACTTCGCTCTGAAACAGTGAAATCCATAAGCTAAGGTGAAATTCATAACTTGAAAAATCCTCTAGAACTAACCAGAAATAACTAATATTCCACGCCTACATTCCATATAACATATGCGATTATTAGATGCGAAGTATCTTATGGCGGAGTTCAATCCGGTGGTGGTGGTGGTGGTGTGCGGCGTGACCACCCCTACTGCCCATGCGCATACCCTCGCCACTCACCCTCTCCCCTCCCCCTCAACTTCCCATCTCCACTACCCCTACCCTTTCCCCTCTCCACTTCCCCTACCCCTCCCCTTTCCCCCTCTCCACTTTCCCTCTCCCCTCCCCCTCTCCACTCTTCCTCTGAAACGCGGGCTAGACATGCCGAAATTCTCTCCTGCGCGACGCCGCGATAAACACCAGCGCATGCGCGTCCCCTCCCCCTCTCTCTCCTCTCCTACGCTGCCCCCCTCTCACACGCCTGCCGACTGCGTTCCCCGCTCGCCCTGTGAGAATTAACGGCCAGGCTAGAGGGAAGACAAGACGCGCGTAGCGTTCCTCTTCGCGTTCCACGACGCGAGATCGGTAGCATGCCCGAAGAACGCCAACGGAACGCGATCGTGCAAGTGCTCCGGCTTCGCATCGCCTCATGGTCCCCTTTAGCGGGAAATCGTGTAATTTTTAATTGCAAGCCACAGTACACAAGTCTTTTAGAGACGCCATAGTATAGAAAGGGGATACTGAATGAAGACTGCCAGCGCATATGGGACGGAACCTGCTCTCATTGCGGCTCAATTGCCTCAATTAAACACATTCTCTGAGACTGCAGGGAAGACCCTCATCTCCCAATCTCTTGGCCGCTCCCTCACCTGAGGGGTGAGAGGACGCTTTGACCTCCACCAGCCTGGGAGTCTAGCTCCAGACCATACAGAGGGCAAAGGAGGCGGCCACCAGCCTCAGCCTGGCGGATCATAAAGACTCACGACAATAAAGTTGTGTTTTCTCTGTCTCTAAATCTACAGTACAAGCGCAATAGTTTCCTGAAATGTATATGCATGTTTGTGCGCGCTCTTACATGAACTCATTTCATGCCATCTTGGATCACTGAGAATTTGATAGTGAGTATGGGAAGAGAAAGTGTGGCCGCTGTTGGGTATATGCATTGGCATGCTACATTACGCAGGGTCGTTGGTAAAAGAAACAGAAATAGCGATGTAAGAGCCGTTCTTCGCAAAGTAATGGCATATCATATGAACATATAAGAGCCAATGACACAGCCATCATTGAATATTTGAATAGATTACCAGTCGCATTAACATCGTCAGTTATCGCCAAAGCGTGAATGCGCCGCCAATTTATTTCATTTCATTATTTTATTTAATTTTTTACTATTCATGTAATGCATTTCTTTGCAAGTGTTTTGAAAAGCAATAGTGGTTTGAAGAACATTTTTATGGAGTATGCAAGACTTTTTAACAAGGAGTAGCTGTTATTGCCTCTACAGCTACCAGTATCACCATCACAAAAGCACTGAGGGCTCGTGCCATAAGGGTTGAGCCAAAAAAGAAGAAGAACACAATCGTCTCTCTGACGGTTTAGGCTTCGTGCAAAGGCTTCAGTTGAACGAAATGGCCACGGCAGGAAGGCTGCAGCTTCTCAATAAGATTTCTGTCAAGGGAGCAGGAGACAAACTTCGAGCCCGAGCCGCCTCATCGCGTTCCTCACTGTCCAAGTTGGCGTCCCTGTGGCGCCATCGATTCAGCCCACGGCGCAGCAACTCTCGGATCCCCGGCCGTGTCCCACAGAGGATCGGCATCTTACGCGGTGTCACGCTGGAGTTCCTGGGGGGTACAGTGCGTCGGCCCTTCAAGGAACTGGAGCAAACTTGCTGTCACGAGCTTACTACACCGCAGACCTCGATGGATTCACCGTGGACGAGGAAGTGTCGTGGCCTCCGAAGGTACGCATGCATTACGACATAATTCACTTGATCAGTTTAAGCATGCAATATTTCGTGTAGTATATCTCGAGACACAACACAGGCAAGGCCGCAGGGATGCGAGCACGGTAGCGTATAGTCATTGAGTAGATTAGCCAGCGTATAGAATACTGTATATAAAATTTATGCTTTATGGGCATCAGCCTTTAAGAAATATACGTACTTGAGAAGCACTTTCGCTGAATCGCTGCATGCATATTACGTGATTTCGAGTAATTTCCGAAGAAGCCTACGGAGCGAAGTAACTTAAGTACTCCCAGAGCGTAGCGTACCGGAAACAACGTAGCTTGCGAAGCTTTTCCTGAAATACGTGTCCCCAAGAAGATAACTGTTATATAAGGCGTCACTACCAGCAACGCAGCACAACAACCTTCATTTGACAACTAGAAATGGTGTGGTGAGTATTTCATATATTACAATCTAAACTATATGACTATGACAGACGAATTGTGAGATAAGCAATGTGCATGCTTAGGCTAATTAGTAAGATGAAGCCTCTCGTTCTATAGTTTTGAAATTGTATCCATACTGGAAGGCGCAACAACCAGCATAAATTCACGGGACAGTGGGCGACGATGAAAGAATTCCTTTTCTTGAGAGAGAGGGGTGGGCTGAGTCGTGTTGCGCCGTCTGTGTGAGCTATTCATCGCCGTCCAAGATAACGACTCAGCAAATTTTTTTTCGCACTAGGCTTTTAATTGCTATCGCTAAGTGGACCCACACGTTTTTTTTCTTCTTCGTTTATTTGTAACGCTGTTTGTTTGGCGTGCTAAACAGGCGACGTATAAATCCCCAACACAGGTTGCCCTCGTGGTCACGGCGCTCGCCGCGGTGCTCCTGATTGGCGTCGTCGGCCTCTTCATGATGAGCGAGGACATTAGCGCGAATATCTGGGCTCACAATGGCCACGGATTCACGGAATACGTCGACTTCCAGCCTCCCTCACCGAGCAGTGCTCTCCCGGATGTCAAAGTACGCGAAAAAACCATTGCTCGCCGTGAAACGGCTTCGACGCATCGTGGTACGGTCGCCGCATCGAAAGCCACACACGGGTCATCGACGCCGAGATCAGACCCCCACCATCACGGGCCGAGATACGCTGATGACGACACGGCGTCCTGAAACCACCGACACGGCGACAGAAGCACCGGCCGCTACGACCCCAGGAGTTCCTGAAGCAACGGAAAAGGCCGCTGCGGGTGCGGAGGTAGGTGTTTGTACGAATAGACATATTGAGTGATTAAGTCATCGGTTTATTCAATATAGTGCAATGATGCAATACAAGTGCAAAATAAATTTAATACAGAAAGAGGTCCCAAAGTGAAAACTGTCAGGGGGACCTCCTGTTGCTACATGTATACCGTCATATTGTGCGTGAAATGAACATCACTTCTCGGTTGCCTCTCGGTCTGCACGAATAAAAAAACACAAAGTGATGACAGAAAAACACAAAAAAAGACATCGATATTCTTTCCTTCACATCGCATTGAACATTTACTGTACATCATTAATTTCTTTGGCGTATGAAATAGCAAGTGTATCCCTGTGCATCTCTTATCTCTGTCTTGGACGAAGTAAGCTTTTAATGATTCCCTGTAGTACTTACATCACTGCTACTCCCGCGCATCCTTACGCATGCTAGCTTTAATTCACGTTTGCTAGATTCACAGTGCGCTGGCACGTACAACTTTAAGTGGTTATTTATAGACCTTAATGAATTCGGCTGTGTATATTGGTGTTCTGAACTTGAATCAAAATAGTTCATTGTTATGTATAGTTCACTCGACCTGGCTGACCCCCTTCACAATGTCCAGTAACAACATCTGCTAGCATTTGATTCCACGATAAGTAGCCTTTGCGATGTGTGTGTGTGTGTGTGTGTGTGTGTGTGTGTGTGTGTGTGTGTGTGTGTGTGGTGTGTGTGTGTGTGTGTGTGTGTGTGTGTGTGTGTGTGTGTGTGTGTGTGTGTGTGTGTGTGTGTGTGTGTGTGTGTGTGTGTGTGTGTGTGTGTGTGTGTGTGTGTGTGTGTGTGTGTGTGTGTGTGTGTGTGTGTGTGTGTGTGTGTGTGTGTGTGTGTGTGTGTGTGTGTGTGTGTGTGTGTGTGTGTGGTGTGTGTGTGTGTGTGTGTGTGTGTGGTGTGTGTGTGTGTGTGTGTGTGTGTGTGTGTGTGTGTGTGTGTGTGTGTGTGTGTGTGTGTGTGTGTGTGTGTGTGTGTGTGTGTGTGTGTGTGTGTGGTGTGTGGTGTGTGTGTGTGTGTGTGTGTGTGTGTGTGTGTGGTGTGTGTGTGTGTGTGGTGTGTGTGTGTGTGTGTGTGTGTGTGTGTGTGTGTGTGGTGTGTGTGTGTGTGTGTGTGTGTGTGTGTGTGTGTGTGTGTGTGTGTGTGTGTGTGTGTGTGTGTGTGTGTGTGTGTTAAGCAGGCTTTGTGAATCAAGGCCATATAGTTTTCAACATGAGGAATGCAAATCATCAAGGGCTCATCAAGGGCTCTATATAAATATTTTCTTTTAAGTAAAGAAGGGGAGGCTCAAAATAAAACAGGGACATAAAGAGGAGACCGACAACACAGGCGCGCTTCTTTACTTTCAAGATGAATCGATACCAACTAGCTCAAATGGCGGTTTCGCTACAAAATATTTTTTTCGTACGGGTCATTTCCAATGTCTGTTAGTTTTCGTTAACAAAATGGCCAGCATACGATGAAATCCAAAGTTTGACAGCAATCCGTCTGGCCGGGGAAATACATAGTGTAAACGCAAAAAAAATATACACCGACCAAAAAAACACAGTTTACTTGACGTTTCGGCCCCCCATACGGGAGCCTTGTTCGCAATAAAAGCCATAAGGATGGCGCAGCGTATTTAGCTACGCCTAAGTACGTGACGTAAGCAGCGATAGTACATTGTCCGAAGCGCCCCATCCCTCCTGTTCAGCGTGTGCGCAGTCGTCTGTATATACGGGATTCCAGGTGTAGGCATGATGCAAGCTTCTTTTCTTTGGCCACAACACGCGCACTTGACCAGTCACTTTGGTGGCCTGTAGATTCCACGTGCTCAGCGAGGGCATTCGAGGCAACGTGCCGTTTTCTGACGTTATATTCGTGTTGTTTGACTCTTTTCTTGAAGTCACCGCTCTCACGGGTGTACTGTTTGTCACAATAATGGCAGCCTATGGCGTAAACAACACCGCGGAAATTTTCGCTCGGCAACATGTCTTTTACGTTGACTAAGGCGTTCCTTAGCTTCCGTGCTGGTACATGTGCTATTTCGACATCGTACCTGCGCATGATGCGGGTGATGGTCTCTCTTGTTCCGGGTACATACGGGATGGCCCTTGGCGACCACGTAGGCAGCGTTCAACGCCGTCTCTTAAGAAGCGTATGTACTGCTCATCACTCGATGTACTACTCATCACTCCCACGCTGGCTGAAGCGCCTTGCGTTGCACTTCCCACAGACCAGGGCTTAAAGTCAGGGGGGGCCCAGGGGGGCCCGGCCACCTCTCGCAGGTCAGCTCTAGGTCTGCAGTCCCATTTGATAAGCGCTGGAGCTTATTTATTTTTTAGCAGTAGTAATTTGTGCCGGGAAAAAACAACTCCCCAATTTTTCAAATAATGATTTTAATCGCGGTTATTCGGTTGACGTGGCGTCAGCAAAACACAAAAAAACACGTATTGTCGTAGAGCTGAATGCAGTTCCCTGAGACACTGCACACCACAGGTTACCACCCTGCTCGAATAAGCTCCTTGGCACAGCATACTGTTTCACGAGGCACCTGAGCGTGGAGCTACCTCATCATGAATCAGTGAAGGTTGACCATGGTCTCAGCAGGTTACCAGTCAATTTTCATTCCTTTAGTTGTGCATAATGAGCCTGGTATAATGCCAAAGACACATGCATTTTGCCTACTTTTTTATGCAAGTAGGTGTGAAAGAAATATAGCGTTGTCGTGCCAGGAGTTCTCAATGCCGTGAGTCAACTAATGTATTTTCTGCGTTGCAGCTAGAGTTATCTGCTTTCAGCTCATATATCTTTAAGGTATCAGGCCAAGTGTCGGAAAACATTTTTTAAAAGCGATAATCAAAAGAGTCCATTAGTCTACATCATAAAGCACACCTTTTTAGCACATGTGAGCATTTAAAGCAAGTCCTATTTTTTGTTAATTTTTTCATAATTGAAAATTTCATTAAAAATGGGCCTTACACGAACACTCCTAAGTCAAATTCCTCTCAATAAAAAGCTTAATTTTTTGTAGGGACATAAAAGAAGCTTTGTTAAGTGCAATGAACCAAAACAACTGAGATAAGACGAATGTTAAATACATAGTGATTGAATAACCAAAAAATTATGCACTAACACTTGGGGCACCTTCGTGTAATGGGCAGCCATATTGAATCTCGTGGCACAATTTTGCTTATTAAAGTTCATTGCACACCTACTAATGTAATAAGGAGGTGTGCTATATTTCAATCAAAAATCATTTTTAGCATAAAAGTTGACTTCGCGTATGGAAAAATGCCAAAAATATAAGTTCTGAGAAAATCAACAAAAAAGATTTGGAACAGGTGCAGCGCTTGCACAAGGTGATCAGGATCCTAAAATCCTCGAGATTTGTAGTTAGTTCCATCCTGGACCTTGCTCTCGTCTGCCTATGCTCGAACGGCACCTTGCCATTTTTTTTTCTAGCTCGCTCTGCAGCATCAGTGCTTTGGCGATGCGTTGCCAATCATTTGTGAGGCAAGCTTTTGCAGCATAGAGGCCCAGGCTCGATATGCCGACTTGCTTCAAAATATCAAATGTGCTTCTGTTGCCATCATTGAAATGACACACAGTGCCATACAAAGCAAATTTCATGAGTGACAGGCACATACGTGTCCTTGAGCTTAAAGAAGTTTAACTATTATTATCAAAAATGATGTGTTGGCAATGCTATTAGAGCATTATTACATGTTCGCACTTGATATATGATTGTTAAATATCCAACCAAATATTACGTATCAAGGTAATCTTATGGTGCACACAAAACTGGCACTTTCAGTTTCGGTTTCGTAGATGACGGGTTTTGTAACATTTTTGCTTGTATCTTTTGAAACAAACTGCATAAACAGAAAATTTATGCAGCAAAATGATTGGCGATAAATTGTATATCTAACATAGCCAAAAACTAAAAAGTGACGTTCTGAAAAAAAAAAAATTCGCTTTTTCCATTTGGCCTCATACCTTAATCCTTTACATCCAGAGTTACTTTTAAAAAATCTTATCCAAAATGCCAATTTTTTTAGTGCTTGATTGCATCCGCACATTGAATAAATGCCGGAAATACGCTAGGAATAGTACATTTATTTGTATAACCTTCATAAGCGTTTGTTCAGTTCTAGACAGTTGCGTATGCACGCACACGCGCGCACCGGGTGTCCCAGCTAACTAGGTTAAAAGGGTTAAAAATATACCATATTAGAGGCAGGCGAGTGAAATCAGTTGCATATTGCTGACAGCCACCTTGCTCTCTACAGAATTGCTTTGTTTTGTAATTAATCAATTTGCTAATTAGGATTATTTAACTAAATTGCTAAATATTGACTTTAGGCAAGAAATGGGATTCGCACAGTCAGACAGCGTCTTCACAAACCCCCACTGCATTATCTGCAATAAAGAAAGTCTTACGTGTACCATTTTCCAAGCTGCAAAGGAAGCCCTCGAAATACAAAAAAACTGAACATGTAACCAGCACGCGCGCTCACACACACACACGCGCACACGCACGCACGCACACACGCACGCGCACGCACACAGACACACACATGCACACACACGCGCGCACGCACACACACACACATTTGTCGCCGCCCTAAGTGGGCGGGCCCCCCCTTCAATGAAGGGAGACTTTAAGCCCTGCCACAGACACTATACAATTTTCCCTCTAGTGCAGGGGTCGGCAACCTTTTGATGCGGAGGGCCAAGTTGCAGGAAGCCGACACGGCGGGGGCTGAGCGTCAAATTGGGGGGACAGGGGGGGGGGGGGTGGGCGCGGGTGCTTTGTAGGCAAAGAGAAAAACTTCGCTGAACGAACAATAGTGTACAAAACTGCCTAAGTGTTCGCTAAATTGTGCCGAAATTCTGGTTAAGTGTGACGATTGGGCACAATGCCAAATGGCGGCGATCCTTCTTTGTTCATGTGTAACCACAGTTCAGGTCAAAAATGACATGTCGGCCTTCAGATAGGAAGTGACAAAGGGACGGGGAGTTTTGACGTCGTGCCGGGGGCCGCATAATACTGCCTCGCGGGCCGCTTGTTGCCGACCCCGGCTCTAGTGTGTTAAGAAACTCTGTCGTCCATGACCCCTTTAAAGGCGAAGCTTAAGCGCCCTCCAATCTTTCCCATTGTCCAGCAGCAGCCACCGAGGCACGGCTGTTCCGCGGCTTTGCACTCGTACTGCGTGAAAGTGCGCGACGAGTACTACTACCAGCCGGCGGTGAACGCGTGCGTCATGACGCCCACCGACAGCACCGTCGTCTGCAACCACGGCCGCAACAAGTTCGTCTCGCACGCCAGCTGCCGGAAGAACTGCGTCGACGGCGCAGTGCCGGCTGAGAAGTGCTTCCATAACGCCACCTTCTCAATGTGCACCAGGTATGTAGTTCAGGGATGCGAGGCACTTCTATACGTAACTGTAACATTCGTTAAGGTGGGAATAAAAATAAAGAGATAATTTTAAAAATGAATAACTGAAAGGATTCTACTTTTTCCCGTACACTGAGCATAGCGGGAGTTTAGAAAAATACGTAAATAAATGTTGTAAATAAATAGAGAAAATAAATAAGTTTGGTGAAACATCAGGAAGAAGCAAAAATAAATCAGCGGGGAAAAAAGAAAATAGGAGGAAAGTGGCTGCTATAAGGCCGGCTGCAGCCAAGGGAGCAAATAATGAAATTGGCGTTGTTTATGTCTTTGGAAACAGAAAAAAAAAATAGAGTATACAAAAGTGAGAACTGCGGAACCGACAACTAATCTTCATAATTCTTCGAATAATGATACAGTTGTGAGTCGGCGCACGTCTTATTTTCTCGTCTTCTATTCGCGTATTCGTCTATTCGTCTTCTATAGCGCAGTAAAAAAAAAAAAAAAAAAAAACCTTTTACATGCGAAGCATTTCTTAGCGAACTTCTGCGACTTTTACCGTATCTATCTATCTATCTATCTATCTATCTATCTATCTATCTATCTATCTATCTATCTATCTATCTATCTATCTATCTATCTATCTATCTATCTATCTATCTATCTATCTATCTATCTATCTATCTATCTATCTAGCCGCCTACGACTTTTTGCTCTCCTGGTCGCTTGGTTAATCGAATGTACACCAAAATCGGTATGGCGTAACATGACTGCATGACGAACATAAATTACAAGTCATAACATGAAAATCATGACACGCATGTCATGTACAGCATGAGTTACATGCCACGCTCATGGTGCGCTGGCGGCCGTCCGCTAATTTGATATACACCAAAATTGGTATCTTGCGACGTGACTGTGCGACGAACATAAATAACACGAGTTAACATGAAAATCATGACACGCATGTCATGTACAGCATGACTTACGTGCCACGCTCATGGAGCGCTGGCGGCCGTTTCGCTAGCTTTATCTACCACGAAATTGGTATCGCGCGACGTGACTGGGTGACGAACATAAAAACACGAGTTAACATGAAAATCATGACACGCATGTCATGTACAGCATGACTTACGTGCCACGCTCATGGGGCGCTGGCAGCCGTTTCGCTAGCTTGATATACACCGAAATTGGTATCTTGCGACGTGACTGTGTGACGAACATAAATAACACGAGTTAACATGAAAATCATGATACGCATGTCATGTACAGGATGACTTACGTGCCACGCTCATGGGGCACTGGCGGCCGTTTCGCTAGCTTGATATACACCGAAAGTGGTATCTTGCGACGTGACTGTGCGACGAACATAAATAACACGAGTTAACATGAAAATCATGACACGCATGTCATGTACAGCATGACTTACGTGCCACGCTCATAGTGCGCTGGCGGCCGTTTCGCTAGCTTGATCTACCCCGAAGTTGGTATTGCGCGACGTTACTGTGTGACGAACATAAATGATAGGAGTTAACATGAAAACTATGACACGCATTTTCCTCAATGACATACAAGACGATGTATGCAGCTCTTTGCTGGCTGCTTCGCATTACATCGATTCCCACAATGCGTGGGATCTGCCGGCTTTTTCAAGTGAATACGAGCGATGTATTGTACTTCTTTGCCTGTTGTCTGAGTGTATTCATTCTATCTTTTAGCTCAAAAATTTATAAGAACACATTTTTTATAGATGTACGTTCAGCAAAATACCAAATAAGAAGACTTAGTTTGATGAAGTCTGCATAATTTTGTGTTATATCACAACCGTTAACAGTTCAAAATGCTCATGAATTATACTGAGATCGACGCTGATCGATCACCTTTCAACTTGATAACACATTGCGCTCGGCTCAGCGGGGCCACTATTATCCAACAGTGAAACAGTTTTGAACCTACGATTCATACTTTTCGAACAAGTTATGTCCTAGGCGTGAGGTCATGGTTGGACAAGGGGCTTTTCTTATAGCAAACGAACTCACCTTGTCGAAACACCTATTGCGCACCTGTCGTTCACAATGCTGGCGCTTGGTGCTGTGGTACTGAAAGTTATGCACGCATCAATTTGTACAAATATTTTTCTAGTAATTTCGTGCTTGCGTCGCGTCTCCTCCGGCTACGTTTTATTAACTTGTACAAGTATTCCGCATGATCTTAAATTTATATATTGAAAACATTGAACTAAGATATCTTTTGAAAACATTCGCATAATTGTTAATTCTACAACACCATAATGAAAACTGGTTGA
Organism: Rhipicephalus sanguineus; assembly: GCF_013339695.2. Lineage (NCBI taxonomy): Eukaryota > Metazoa > Arthropoda > Arachnida > Ixodida > Ixodidae > Rhipicephalus > Rhipicephalus sanguineus. The sequence goes on along the minus strand of NC_051181.1, from coordinate 87,844,812 downwards.
CTTGATTGATTGATTGATTGATTGATTGATTGATTGATTGATTGATTGATTGATTGATTGATTGATTGATTGATTGATTGATTGATTGATTGATTGATTGATTGATTGATTGATTGATTGATTGATTGAAATGTTTACTCGATAATAAATCTTCCCATGTGTGACCAATATATGCTATAAAGACCCACACCCCGCTTCCCCACCCCGCTTGCGCATGTCGTGAATCGGAGAACGCGGCTAAAAGATGCAAGTACCATGTTGCTGCATTGAAAATATTTATACATGTACCCTTTTCAACACTCCCACCTCCTTTTGGCCCAGTTAGAAATTGTAGTGGTAGTTGCGGTGTTCAACAGTTGTGCTGGACATTCACATTCACAGGAATGAGATGGCGAGTCAATTTTTTGTCAACAGAGCGTTAGGCTTGAAACTTCACTTAGGAGGCACTTGACAGCATGTCCCTGTCGAATTCGGAGCGTACAACGCGCAAGCGTACCTGGCCTTTAACAAAGCGAATATATTTCTATCGGCGTTCAGCTGTTCGTTTGCATGGACGTTCATAACCCGTGGCTTTTGTGTCTATCCTCGCTTCGTAGGCGTGACGTCCGTCGCAAGTGGTGGTACTTCGACGGCTCCCGATGCCAGTCGTGGGATTTCCCGCTGGGCGCTTGCCCTTCTGTGACGGACGCCGATGGTGGAGAGGCGTTCGCCAGCAGGCACGAGTGCACCCAAGTACTGCGAAGAAGGGGCTCGCGACCAGCAACGCAACCACTTGAACCGCCGCTGCATGCCACCAGTCAGGGAACCATGCACCGCCCACCAACTCCGGTAGGGGTCGCCAGCGGCAGTGTTCGCTATAGTTCCCGCTATCGAAGGCAGTTGACAGACGTTACCGCGTTTCACGTCTTATTATCAGTGACTATAGAATGTTACGTAATCGAAAAGTCCTTCTTTTTTCTCAAGGTCGAGGTTCATTTTACGTCCAGCATACTAAGGAGGCGAGGGATAAAATTATACAAATTAACATTTAATAAATTCATGGTCGATTTAGCCGTACATGTGTGAAACGTGTTCGCATTACCTTTCATTGCATTCAAGTACCTTGATAGACAACACTATCCAACACCAGCCTACTGCAGTCGACACGAGCCCATATCAGCTATAGTGCTTGTAGTATTTCCGAGTGAGCACGGTCGGCTTCACGCACAGTATAAACAACTAGCCAGCGTGTACCTTCTACAATGCTAGCGCATTGAAGTGCTGGTACGTTAGCTTTACTGTGAAATGTTAAACGCAGTATATCCGTGTGCATAGTAAGAGTAACCGTCTAGTCATGCTTCGTGATGTGTAATACACTGCTTGCTTGTTTCAACACAGAGATGAAGCCTTCGGACTGAGTGGACGATTGAATTGCGCAAACTGCACCTTAAAATTTCGATTTCAACACGTGTTGTTGCAATTCGAATCTGCGGGTGTCATCAATGGCCTGTGACAGAGTGATATATTTCGAAACGAAGAGGAAGCTATTTACCCCGCGGCCAACAAACTTTCTCGTATTAAAGGGACACTAAAGAGCGAAAAGTTTTTTCTCATATTAGTAATATAGTACTCTTTCACGATACCAAAAATGCCACGCTTGCTGCGAGAAGACGCTTAGTAAGCAAGAAAACGCGCAAAAACAAAATGTGGGTGGCGACGCCACCTTGAAGTTTCCGCACCATTCGCCGTGACGTCACATGTTTTGACGGCGACTATACTAGGGTCTGTGTAATTCCTAAGCGGTAAAAATGAAGTACACTGTTCTTTGGGGGGGGGGGGGGGGGGGGGCATAGACTTAACATAACAAGTTTGGGGTAATTTTGTTGAGCCAATGGCGCCAAAATACGATAAGTACGCTTTGAAATCCGTGACGTCACGCGGGGATATTTCGGCGCGAAATTTAAAAATGAGAATTTGAACTTTATTTTCTCCTCTACTAATAAACCTATGATGGCGAAATTAACGACATTACAGTTCTCAGAGCACAATTTATCGATCTAAACCGATTAATTGTTTCTCTTTAGTGTCCCTTTAAAGTACACGTGCATAAGGTGAAATGCTCTCATTAAATAAAAACTGCACTTATTCGAAGTAATCATTAAACACCTTTATTAAGGCGAAAGCCTCAGATGCCTCATCAAATACGAAAATTGACCGTCGGCGTCCCGCGGCGTCGGCGTAAACACGAGTGACGAAAAATTCATCACGTGGTGTCACCACATGGCGTCGTCATCATGACGTCACAGACCACCATAATATGCGACATCATCGTGGCGTCACTAACGTTAGTGACGCCACGATGTTGTCGCATATTATGGTGGTCTGTGACGTCATGATGACGTCATGTGATAACGTACGTTATTACCTGACGTCATCGTTGGTCAAAGGTGGGCCGATCACTGAGGCAGTGCAAAACCAAGTGAGGTGCAGAAAGCTTGCAGTGCCTCCGATCCTGGAGGCAATGTAAGACGACGTTAGGTGCAGGAAGCTTTCGTAAGGGAGAGGGGGAGAATCAATACATCCACTAAGAAAAAATCACACCGTCTCCCGCTAAAGGGAACCACGAGGCGATGTAAAGCAGCGTTTCAGCACGTCGAGCCCGCGTTTCAGAGGGGAAGTCGAAGGGGGAGTGAGGAGGGAGAAAGGGGAGAGGGGAAAAAGAGATGGATGTGGAGAGGGGAGGGGAAAGGGGGAGTGTAGAGGGTTCAGGCATGCGCAGTAAGGGTGGTCACGCCGCACAACACCGGTTTCAACTCCGCCATAAGATGCTTCGCATCTAAAAACTTGGAGAACGCTTGAGCTCCGCCTTCAAGAGTAGGACGCGATAGCGTAATTTGGCCCCGTGCACCTGGCTTCGGTTCTCGGTGCATGCCTCAACCGTGCCTAAGGAAACGAACAACTGTGCGCGTAAAATTGGCCGTTTCAAACTACACTCTTAATCAGGTCCCGCTTAAATTTGCTAGATATAGCCAGGAAAGCGGACATTTATCGTCTAGTTTCCTGGATAGAGCCAGCATTTCGGCAGGACCTGATTAAGAGTGTATCCTAGAATGCCTACTGCAAGTACAGTTGTTGAGAGCCCACTACGCCATAATTCTTCCTTTTGCGAATCAGCGAAAGGCCCACTACGCGTTCGTAAGACAACACGTGAAGCTACGCAGCTGCTAACCTTGTTTATGCTTTTGCAGCTAATGATTAAATATGTCGGAGCGGTTTGTAATGGGTGGGCCTTTGAAACACCCACTCATTGCGCAGTTCACATGTTCTCACGCATGGCGCGATGCTACGCTTCTGCCACATAATGTTACATGCGTTAAGGAGACTCCTTCCACTACATGACATTGAGATGGTGTTTGTTTCCGAAGCAGTTTCAAGCGATATCGTGGCTCTGTGGTAGTACACCTGCCTGCCACGCAGACGGCCTCGTTTCGATTCTCCATCGAACTGAAAATTTCTTATGATTTATTTCATTTGCATCTTTCTCAATTTTTGGGTCACGGACACGATGATTTTTCGCTCACAACTGGCGACGCCCACACCGACGCCGACACCAGAAAATCTGCGAAACGAGCTCTTTAACGCTGTCGCGCTGAAAGAAGAAGGCTTTCGCCTTCCAGTCGTCTTAGGCGAATGCATAAGAGGCCCTATGATGAAGTTCCTCTCAGTCCCATACGAAGTGCGTTTCTTTTCCGTTTACTGAGAGACAAATCACATGACTAGTATAAAACCGGCGTACTTTTGCGGCAGCAGTGGTACATGAGTGTCGGCATGATTTTGAATTGGGGGTGCAAGCCGGTATAACGTAGCGGCCGGGTGAGCATTAGTGTAGCTTGGGTGGGGTCAAGTGCTGGTGTGTCTTGAGGGGGGCAGGTGCCCCTGTTGCAACCCCCTGCCGACGTACACGCCAGTCGTGTGATGAAACTCGTCGCGTAGTCAAATTTCCGCACTTCTAGCGCAAGCCAACGTGAGGCTATTGGCCGCGAGATCGAGCGGAGTCGCCGCCTGGCGGCTACTGGCTGAAGCGCGCCTAGTGTGGATTGCTCCATGCGTCGTCTGCTAGCCACGTCGTGTTTGCACGTGCGCGTACGCCACGTACGTCCTCAAAGGGTGGTTTGTTCCGTTATGTTCATCATCATCATCATCATCATCATCATCATCATCAGCCTGTCTACGCCCACTGCAGGGCGAAGGCCTCTCCCATGTTCCGCCAATCAACCCGGTCCTGTGCTTTCTGTTGCCACGTTATACCTACAAACTTCTTAATCTCATCTACCCACCTAATTTTCTGTCTCCCCCTCACGCGTTTGCCATCTCTTGGAATCCAGTCAGTTACCCTTAATGACCACCGGTTATCCTGCCGACGTGCTACGTGCCCGGCCCATACCCATTTCTTCTTCTTGATTTCAACTATGATATCCTTAACCCCCGTTTGTTTCCTGACCCACTCTGCTCTTTTCCTGTCTCTTAAGGTTACACCTAGCATTTTCCTTTCCATCGCTCGCTGCGTCGTCCTCAATTTAAGTTGAACCCTCTTTGTAAGTCTCCAGGTTTCTGCTCCGTAGGTAAGTACCGGTAAGATGCAGCTGTTATATACCTTCCTCTTGAGAGATAGTGGTAGACTACCATTCATGATTTGATAATGCTTGCCGAATGAGCCCCATCCCATCCTTATTCTTCTAGTTATTTCACTCTCATGGTTCGGCTCCGCGGTTACTACCTGTCCTAAGTAGACGTACTCCTTTACAACTTCCAGCGTCTCGCCACCTATCGCGAAGCGCTGTTCTCTGCCAAGATTGTTCCACATTACTTTAGTTTTATGCATATTAATTTTCAGACCTACTCTTCTACTTTCCGTATCCAGTTCAGTAATCATGAGCTGTAATTCGTCTCCCGCGTTACTCATCAATGCAATGTCATCAGCGAAGCGCAGGTTACTGAGATACTCTCCATTAACTCTTATCCCTAATTCTTCCCAATCTAGGGCCCTGAAAACCTCCTGTAAACACGCGGTGAATAGCATTGGAGAGATCGTGTCTCCCTGTCGTACGCCCTTCTTTATTGGGATTCTGTCGCTTTCTTTATGAAGGACTATAGTGGCTGTGGATGCGCTGTAGATTTCTTCCATTATGTTTATATAGGCTTCGTCGATGCCCTGTTTCCGCAGTGCCCGCATGACTGCTGATGTCTCCACCGAATCGAATGCCTTCTCGTAATCTATGAAGGCTATGTATAGGGGTTGGTTGTATTCCGCGCATTTCTCTATCACCTGATTGATAGTATGCATGAATATGGTCTATTGTTGAGAAGCCTGTACGAAATCCTGCCTGATCTTTTGGTTGATTGAACTCTAATGTCGTATTAATTCTGTTAGCAATTACTTTTGTAAATAGCTTGTAGACAACGGACAGTAAGCTGATGGGCCTGTAATTTTTCAGGTCCTTGACGTCTCCTTTCTTATGGATCAAGATGATGTTGGCATTCTTCCAAGATTCTGGTATCCTTCCCGTTGAGAGACACTTCGTATACAGGGTGGCCAGTTTTTCTAACATAATCTCTCCACCGTCTTTCAACAGGTCTGATGTTACCTGATCCTCACCAGCGGCTTTGCCTCTTTGCATTCCCTTTAGGGCTTTCTTTACTTCTCCTGTCAATACTGGTGGGATGTCATCTTGATTGTTTCGGCTGCTGTACAGATCTCTGTAGAACTCTTCCGCTACCTCAACTATTCTATCCATATTGGTTGTGACCTTGCCTTCCTTGTCCCTTAATGCATACATCTGATTTTTGCCTATGCACAGTTTTGTCTTCATAGCTTTGAGGCTTCTTCCGTTCTTTAGAGCATGCTCAATTCTCTCCATGTTGTACTTTCTTATGTGGGCTATTTTACGCCTATTGATTAACTTCGAAAGCTCCGCCAGCTCTATTTTGTCTGTTGCATTTGAGGCTTTCATGGCTTGACGTTTCTTACCATAGAATGGTAAGATCTAGAATTCAACTAGACTTGAGGAAGGAACGGCAGAAACTGATACGCAAGACGCCGAATAATGAACTAGCTCTGAGAGGGAAAGTACAGGAATTCAGAGTTTCACTTCAGAATAGGTACGCGGCTTTAGCCGGGGAAACCGACCTTAGCGTTGACGCAATGAATGATAATCTGACTAGTATCATTAAGGAGTGTGCAGTGGAAGTCGTGGGTAGAGTCGTTACACAGCACAATGGCAGGCTATCCCAAGAGACGAAAAAGTCATTAAGAAACTTTCGTTATGTTAGCGCAAGTTTAACTGCTTGTACGTGTGTTTAACACGATGTGCAGAAACATTTGACCGTGTTTGGCTGCATATGAATTGTAATCAGATCAGTAAGTGCACTTGTCGAGAGTACTGTGTATTGTCGTCGTACCCACCGCTCGCCAGAATCATTTCAGTGTGGCTGCAGCTTTCTGGTTCAAGCACATTGTAGCAACTCTCTGGTTCAAGCACATCGTTCAAGCAAACATGAGGAGTAATAAACAATGCGTGAATGCAGCGACTCGGTGGTAAAAAAAAAAACGAGGTTCAATAGTTCATGCAGGCAAGCACTTTCCCTTTGTTGTTAGGTGTATAACTGCGGCACTGTAGCTTATCGGTTGCGCTTAAGATGCCCTTTTATTGTACGGTCGTTGTTCCCTACAGATATTTCTATTAAGTAAAGTCTGATACTTCGCTTCTTAAACTGTCCCCTGAAGAAACAGAAAATGGAATAACACGGAAGTGATAAAACCGAGTTGCCGTGCGCAATTTTAACTTGGGGTGAACATTATGCAGAAACACCCGTGTCCTTAGATTTAGGTACGCTTTAAAGAACCCAGATGTTCAAAATTAACCCAGACGGAGTGCCTTACATTTATGTCGTATATTATCACGCAAAACCTTATCTTTTTGCACATTATCTAGAGCGTTTGTGTGGCGTTGTTATCGATTGACGGAAGGAAGCGAACTTCATTCGTTTGAAAAAAAACATACTTGTCCCACAAAATAACCGGAACTTTATTGTACCCCTTTAATGTACGTAATCAATCGATGAAAGCTCTGTGCTGAACTGTTACCTTTTTATACTGCTACTGGAGCAAGAACAAGTGCGTAGATGTTAAACGTCTCCGTAGCGCCAAAGCTCTGTCAGCCTCGTAGCTTACCTGACTAAACTAATCAACAATCCTACAATTCATGGCGAATTGAATAAGAAAACAAAATGCGTATGCGCATTCGTCCGAACAGTGGTATTGAACACATCGCACAGGAATACGGGCTTTCTTTCTTTCTTCTTTTTTTGTATCCTGATGAGCAGGAAGTGAACACTAAAGTACTTCAATCGCGCTACAACAGTGCGCAGTAGGCGGAACACAAGCTGAACATGTACAAATAAAACAACAAAAAAACGTCATATAATGCCACCATATAGACTGTCACCCCGGACGAGGATCCCTTTCGTTGGCAAATTGCGCCTCTCACGTATTATTACCAGTATGAGATATTACCAGTAAGCTGAAGCCAACGACATTTATTCGTCGACAATCAGCTCAAACCGCTCACAACGAAGCGCCGCGGTGTGCATTTGTATACGCGCCGCAGACCGCCTATCCACACTACCGCGGCGACGGTGCTGCCACCTATAGCCCGATCTCGCGGCGAATAGTGTTTCTAACGCGTTCGCAATTAAGAGCTGCCCTGCGGCAAAACGTTTGTGTAAAGCTCTCAGTACTTACTTGCATACACACTATAGCCATGGCTAAAATTGTATTAAGGGTTGGCTGACGTTGCATGGCAAGGGAATTCATGTAATTAAACTCAGTTCCAGCGTATTATACTGTCGCAGTTAATCACCACTTAATTTTCATAGTGTATATGATCATGTCTTTCTGTTCTTACTGCAATGTCTAGGTTTCCCTACTTCGCTGTCGGCGTTCCCAGTGCGGGAAGCGGCGTCTTCCGCTGCGTCAAGGCGTCGGGGGCCGTCCTTGCACATCACCGCTGCCCTGCTGGCGAGAACCGCTTCCCAACAAAGGCGGACTGCGCCCAAATGTGCATGCGCGGGTCATGATTACGAACTTTTACAGCCCCGTACATATATTCGTGCCTGCCAGCCCGTATTTCCCGTGTGATCCTGAGTTAAAATGCGGTGCAACATATATGTTGTGCTATCGCACAATTCAGCAGTTCCTCGATCATTACTAATAAACTTTGTACAAATATATATATATATATATATATATATATTATATATATATATATATATATATATATATATATATATATATATATATGTATATATGTATATATATATATATATATATATATATATATATATATATATATATATATATATATATATATATCCACATTGTTTGACGCTTCCGTTTATCGCAAGAAAAGGAACTTGGATTGGTTTTCCCTGCTGTATGCTCTTTGCGCAATATTCTAGAGACAAATAATGGCCCTCTCTCAATCATACACTTCGCTCATGCGGCCTCAAATCAGAGAATGCTTGGAACGAGGCAAGGTATTCACTGGAAATTATGATTATTATATGTTGGCGACTTCAGCGTAAGCGAACACTATTATTGTATAAATGGCAAAATGTATTATGGAATGGGCGATCAAAGCTGAATAACAATAAACAAAGTGCAGTTCAACAGAAAATGACAAATGTGAGGTCATCATACGCGGATGAATTGAGGCGTCGGCAGGATTTAGTCTTTGGGTAGATGGGGAGTGTTGATTGGTTTAAATCGTAACAGCGAGACTCCACAGCGTCCAAATATTACACTATCTCCCACTAAAGGGAACCATGAGGGGATGCGAAGCAGCATTGGGCGTGTACTAGTGATACAGAACTATCGATAGTACTATCGATGCTATCGATAGCGGAGTGATTATCGAACTATCGATGGTAAAAAATACTATCGATAGCGCTATCGATAGAAAGTACTATCGATAGTATAAAATCAACAGCGCGAACTCATAGCAGCATATTGGTTCCACGCGCGCGTGGTACATAATGGAGCCGGAGGAGCAAGCTGAAGGGCAAGAAAATTGACATGCTTGTGTTCTTCACCAGAGTACTTCACTGACACATGATTATAAAGTAAAGCTGTTCAGCTGTAGCGGAAAGGAAGCCGTTACATGTGGTGGAACTGCGCGGCCTGAAATTTATACGGCATTTTATGATTTCAAAATAAAAAGAATTTACCAAGAACTAAGCTTGGTAATTGTAAGGTGTAACTCGTTGCTATTGAATATGAATTTATTCATGGACATATTCAATTTTCACTGCCGATATAATTTATTTCTCTCGCGAAAAAATGGTCATA
>NC_051181.1:87710175-87835327 GCF_013339695.2 Rhipicephalus sanguineus | reverse complement strand
AGGGATTAGCTGCACAGCTACGTTCATTCTGCGGAGGTCCACAAAGACATCCTTAGTTTGCTCCAGTGGTGGAAGTTAAGAACAACGACTGCGGATGCATGCGCAAGGCAGATGCACACCCCTGCGGCTAGCGCATGCCGGGCTAGAAACTTTAGCGCGGCAGGATATGTGATGCAACGGTGGATGGCGTGCTTAATGCCGGAATCTATAGATAATTTGATCTTTTACACAATAACACATGAAGAATAAACTGTAAAATATGTCACAAAAGACTTATGGACTCTACATAGTAGCAGTGGTGTGATATATGAAAAGAATGCTACCACAAATACCTTTTCGTCCTTTCGGCTGCCTATACGTACTTCTAAAGGTACACGTGGTGCGCACGTTCGTTATAATTTTTATTTAGGTTAGTGTATTTACAACAAAGTAATAAACTGGGCTTTCTTCCTCTATTTCTCTTGATGTGGCAAGGTGCTGCAATGCTGAAGACAGGTGTTACATATCCAGAAGCCGGGTGCACGACTGCCTTTGTCCTTAGAGCATGTTTTGAGTTTCAGTAAAGAGCACAATAAAAACAAATTGAGGAGAGCGTTCTGTTCTCTGGCTCCTCTGTTTTTATTGCACTTCCTATCGAAACTGAACTCTTGCTGCAAATCACTTTCTTTGCCACAACATCTGCTACAAAACGCTGTTTATGATCCCCATTGCATTTGCAAAGAAAAAAAAACAGTTATAGTATACCATTGCCCAACAAGCGTTCATTGTACCCAGTATGTCCACTCAACTGTTTCCACCGTGAGCCCCTTTTTGCACGAAATCACCGTAGGTTAAAGTAGAACTGTTAGCGAAATATTCGCCATCAAAGCGTAGATATTTGATACTTAACACTTTGTGTAGATTCTATGTTCTGGCAACACCACCTATATTATTGTCTCGGGCCTCTGTCGGGCCTGATCTGCCGTCGGGCCGGCCCGGGCCGGGTAGGCGAAATTTTTTCTCGGGTTCGGGCCGGGCCCGGGTCGCGCATTGAATCACCGGGCCGGGCTCGGGCGGGTAAACTTGAACGAGTTCCGGGCTCGGGCCGAAAATCACGGCCCGTGCAGTGCTCTAACGCACACCCCTCTCTACATTGTCACTGGCTGATTTTGGCGGGATGGCAGCTATCGCAGAAGAAGAAAACACACCTCCGGGCAAAAAAGAAAAAAAATACAAATTACTGGCCGTTTAGCTAGCACAAAAGGGAGCACTGGCAAAGCCTGTGTTTTCGCGAGACACTCATTACCTTGACGTTTTCAGATGTTTACATTGTTACTTCCTATTCTCTTTCGAACATCACCACTGGTTCTGCACGCCTATGCTCATTTCACTAACCTGTCAGAACGCGCAACGGCCCATCGGTACCTACATAACTCCGTTTCCTTTCAGACGGCGCCGTAGCGTGTGGTGGTGTAGTGGTTAGCGTACGCGCATTGCGGTTAAGTGGTCGCAAGTTCAAATCCTGTGTGTTTGTTGCAAATTTTCTGAAATTTATTTCTGAATGAGATGTCTGTATATCCTTCGTACATCTAAACAAACATCCGTATAAACCTCAATATGCTCTATAAGTAAATCAAAAAAGAATTTTTTTTGGCCCAAGAAGAAACTAAGGAGTAACGGGAAGTAGCAACCGTTGCTCCCTTGAGGAGCACCAGGAAGGAGTAACAGTTGGTCCTCAAGGAGGAACTATAGGGGAATAACTGTTCATCCCCCAAGGAGCAACTGAAAGGAGAGCAATGGTTCGTCCCCTTGCCGTTGCTCTTTTTAGGAGAGTAATGGGAGTGGCAATGCTATTGCTCCCTCAAAGGAAGAACCCCTACACCCCCGTTGCTCTCTTTTTTCGACGTAGAAAACCCCAACGTTCGTGTGTACGGAGCGCACTTCGTTGTAGGCAAGCGGAAAAGAGAGGAGATATGAAGACACTAATTAACGCGGATGTGTGTTCGTAGGAAAGCCGTCCGCGTTGTTCGACGAAATGAACCCAGACTGGGCGCCGTCTCTACCTACAGCTTCAAGCATGCAGGAGCTGCGCGACATGAGCGCGCGGAAAACAGCGTCACGAAAAGCGGCAAGCGGAGGCCGATGCGTGTTGATGAAGCCGAATGCGGCTCGCTCTCGATGACTATCCACATGCACCCACAAAACCCTCAGCACTACGTTCATGCACGTACATACATCCCTCTATGTTTATGACAAAACAGACAGCAAAGGGGACGCGCGATCGAAAAACGTACTGCCGCGTGAGCACCTAGCTGCACTCGCATGAAAACTAAGCGCAAACATCAGCATTTGCTAATTTAGCAGCGTTCGTTCATCGCTGTTTGATAACTCGGCGCTGGCGAATGGATCAATTTGATGGACCATTCAACTTACCTCTGCAAGCACCATCAAATTTACGTTCGCGAAGCTCCTTGCAGACAGGCTCTTTACCCAGCTGCTGGTAAATAGTTGGGCGATTCCATTGACTTGTACGCCTTTATTTCGCCCAGAGTAACAAGATTAACGCGGAAAACCAAATAGTTCACGATGTCACCGAGCGACACTTCTGGGGAGGTGAGATGTTGGAAGTCGGGTCCGTTCCGGGTCGAAGCGTGTAGGGATCCACTCCGTCACACAACCTCACCTATTCCTCATATCGAGAACTTGCTTGCCCTATCAGTTCTGAATAGTACGCCGCATTTAACGGTTGCCTTGTGCCAACCGGCGGTATGATGCACAATAAACGGCTCGCGAAAAAGAAAGTGACCGTGGCAATGCGGCTACGTTCCGTCGGCTCCGTCGTACTGAACAGTGTGGTCGTACCGCTGTTACGTACTACAGTGCCTAGAAGTATATTCTAGGCACTGCATGCGTACTGTGCGGCTATTCACCAATATGGTCCCGGCAGTAGGACCGCAGCAATGGTGACGTCACGCGCAAGCCATGTATAGCTCGGACCTTTTCGTGGGTCAGCAGCTTTCAACCGCCCGCTCGCTACGCAATTCGCGTAGTACCACGGCTGATGCGATTCACCGCTTTTGTCATGCAATGTTGCATCTGTCAACGTGACCCAGCAACAAGTTCTTCTAAATTTTGCTCATAACGTTTACTGTATATAGTCATTCTTCCGAAGCGGTTTCAAGCACTGGCATGGCTCTGAGGTGGAATAACTTACAGTCGTACGGAATACTTGCGTTCGATAACGGTCCGAATCCCACTTTGTGTCTGTTTTTTTTAATATCATGAGTGTTTTTTGAAACGCAAGCCACGTTCTTCTGATGAGGCACTTAAGGCTTTCGCCATCACCAGTAACAGCCTTTTTATGTTCAATGAAGGATGAAGGCGAAAGCCACAATTTACTCTGTTCCGTGGAGGCTGGTAGCATCATATTCCCGCAAAATTCTTAATTTCTTCGCCCCATCTAAATTTCTGCGCTCTCGTCTGTGCGTTTTCCCTCTATTGGCACCCATTCCCTGATTGCCGGCTATGTGTCCTACGCATTACGTCTCCGACTCGTGTAAACTTGTTTCTCGAAATGTCGACAAGGATATCAGCTGTTCGTTCTCTGATTTACTCGGCTCTCTTCCTATCTCACGGTCATGGAGTGATTAAAAACGAGTGATGAATCGCGTATGTAATACACGCGTATGTAATACAGAATCGCGTATGTAATACACCGATTCTTTGTTTCCACCTTGTTTCAGTTTTGTTTTTATGTTGATTGCGTGGCGCATATGCGGTAAGGCTGCCTTGGAGGTATAAATGCATTGACAATCGCCTTAATAAAGTCAGTTGATAGTCAGCGCTTGTGTGTGTCGTTTTCTTTCTTTGTGGTGCGTCTTTACTTTTGCGCTGTAAATGTACCTCTAGGATTATGAACCAACTAGGCCCAAAAGAAGTTTTACTGATGAAACAAAAACACGTGATCACCTAACCGTGTGACGTCATCGTGACAGCACAGATCGCAAGAAATTCTGACGTCATCTTGAAGTCACTGTGAGGTCACATCACGTGACGTCACATGATGGCGTCACCGCATGGCATCATCGCATGGTCAAAGGTGCGCCGATCACGGAGGAAGTGCAAACAGGGTGAGGTGCCTCCTATCCTGGAACCACGTTAGGTGCCGAAATCTTTCGGTGGGTGGCGGGGCAGGTTCAATACATTCATTGAAGAGAAAAACAAGGTGGCTTTCGCCTTCGAGTCGTCTTAGGTGAATGCATAAAATACCCTGTGATTTTTTTTGTTTCATAAACATGACGAACAATTTTGTTTAACACAAGTCGTGCGGGTTAAAAATAATAATATTGCCTTGGGTTGAACGTCCCAAAACCACGACACGATTATGAGAGACGCCGTAGTGGAGGGCTCCGGAAATTTCGACCTCCTGGGGTTCGTTAACGTGCACCTAAATCTATGTACACGGGCCTCAAACATTTCCGCCTCCATCGAAAATGCAGCCGCCGCGGCCGGGATTCGATCCCGCTACCTTCGGGTCAGCAGCCGAGCGCCATAACCACTAGACCACAGTGGCGGGGCCGGGCTTAAACGGAGTGAGGTCAATTATGGTTCTCCAGTAATTAAACCAACTCATAACCTTCTTTACCCCTCGCAGTTGATTCGACAATCCAATTCCATCCAACCGCGTTCTGCAATGTTATCAATCAGCTTTTTTTTTTTTTCAAACATACCGGTACCCATGATGCCTAATATTAGTATGTAGGTATACTTCCAGAGCGGTTACATCTACCGGGAATACCACGTCTTATTGAATTACTGAGACTTTTGAAATAATCGATGGCGCTTATGACACCATCCTGTAATCGGACCTATAAAATGCGCGGAAACCAAGCTTAAAGAAAACACAAACACAAGGCGGCAAGGCAAAGCAATAACACGTGGCATTTGAGATTAAACAACCGGCAGCATTCGTTTTGGAGGCCACGAGCACTGGTAGAAAAGCGTTCATAAGTCACAAAAGAAGGGAGCACCCCTCAGTGACCATGCCATAATGTTGACTGCAGATAGAATAAACAGGCACGTATCATATGTTTCGTTTCCATGTACGCACCTCCTTACACGAGTGGCACTTGCGACATTTTAGCATACATTTGACGGTTATTTTTGTCTGCGCGAAAACGTAGCTACAATTAATCACAACGCAAGACTTCAACTCGATGCAGTAAAGCCTGGCCTTTGCGATTTAACAAGCCGACTGCATTCCTCTTGGAGGCGAAAACCAATGGACAACACGCGTTCCACTGTGGCGATAGACAGCAGCACTCTTCAGGCAAGCTTGCTTGAATCATGGCGCACGCGTATCACACGTTTCGCTTTCAAATACACGGCCTCATAATCTAGCGGAACCTGTGGCATTTTATGGCGTATACCAACGTCCTTTAACCTCATTTCTATTCCAGTGAAAACTCCTTTCCTCGTGGATGACCAAGAATTCCTACAACGCGAACCGCTGAGGTACGGCCTCAAAGATTGTACGCCCCGGGTGCGCCTCGTCTTCGAGGCCATGCCCTATTCGGAACGTTATGTTTTAGAGTCCCACAAGATGACAGCACTCCTCAGGCAAGCTTGCTTTAGCGCCCAAGGTAGAGCGTCATGTGCAAGATAGCGGGCGGCCAGCGTTACGGCAATGAATCGGCAGTTTTTCCAAGCGTGCGGTGCCATGCAGCTGGCTGCATTCCGGGCAAGATATCTAGCCACGATAACTGCTGCATGCGATGCGCCCGGCGAATATTATTTTCTTTATTTGTGCTTTTCCTTTCTGTCTATGTAGCCACGGCTGCGGGACTTTGCAATAATTTTTTACTGTCCGAATTTCTCACAGAGCTTCCCTGATGTGGTGACTGCGAGAAAAAGTAGTTGCTTTTGTCGTATACGACTCCGCAGTTGTTTGGAAACCATAACATGGCTGATTGCTTCTTGCACTGCCTTAGCACAAAGGTTAATAAACGATGGAAGGTTTAATAGCGATGCCTTGCTGGGTGAATAAAAGGCAAACCACCTCTTTTTACGTTTCCGTTGCATTGACCAGAAAGCGTTACTTGGCGAGGTAGGCGGAAACGCGTGCTCATTAAACCAAACGTCATTAAAAACGAATTAAAAAGTCATTAAACCAAACGAATTACTATTATCATTTTCAGCACAACTCAGCAATGCAACCTTGCAGCACGCCCTCCGAACGCCACCTGAGCCAAAAGGAACACTTTAGCGTTATCATCTCATAAGAATATCCCTAAAGATTATTTGCAACTTTTTTCAACAATTCATAAACAGACGCCGAGTGTGATCACCATATCATTTAACGGTTAGTGGTTAGAAAGAATGTTGCAATCGCCAGAAAATTTATGTTATACAGCGCCTCGCAACGAATGAGTTAAGAGCTAGGCAATAAGGCGTGGCCTTTGAGATTGGGTAAGTCGCATGCTTTTGATCTTCAAGGCCATAACCCACGAAGGAGAACTCGTTTATGATCGCATAAGGTGGCAATACTCCCCAGGCTGTCTGCTGCCCTGGCAATGAATGGGCAATGTTTGTGGAGGTGCGGCGGCACGCAGCTCACGCATGCAGGGCGAGATGTCTGGCCGCGATAACAACTGTGCGCGAAGCTTTCGCTAAATCTTTGTTTTCCTGTTTTCGCTATTTCTTTCCTTGAAAGTCACAGTGGCTATTACCGATGCCACGCGTTGAGGGCAGGTACGAAAGAGACATTGGTGTGTACAGTTTAGCACTATCCCTCGGTCAAAATCGCTGCGATGATTTCGCATTGCATTACCTCACTACAAGAGTAAATAAATTACACCGTGCTAGAAATGTGTAGTGAGAAATGTGAGCTGCAACAAAGAAATTACATTTTAAATGTATTATAGCAGCTAAACGCAGTTGGGCAAGCGCTAAGGTGTTCATCACACCGAATGCTCAAGCGGATAGATATCTCTGGAAATTCGGTACGTCCCATTCGTATGAGTACATTACAATTAATCGTTGAATAAACACGAATTCAGCGTTCCAGCTCATATTGCTCACAATAGTACGTGAAAAACCGAAGAACAAATTTTGAAATGTATGTGTCCGCTACAGTGGAACAGTCGTTACCACGCTCGGGTGCTTAACCGAAAGTAGCTGGTTCGATCCCGGCCGCGGCTGTCGTATCTATATGGAGAAGAAATTCTAGAGGCCCGTCTACTGCGCGATGTAGTTTTCTTTTAACATCTGGGTTTAACGTCCCAAAACCACGATATGATTATGATGGACGCCGTAGTGGAGCGCTCCGGAAATTTCGACCACGAAGGCTTCTTTAGCGTGCAGCTAAATATAAGTACACGGGCCTCAAACATTTTCGCCTGCATCGAAAATGCAGCCGCCGCGTCCAGGATTCGATCCCGCCACCTTCGGGTCAGCAGTCGAGCACCGTAACTACTAGACCACCGTGGCGGGGACGACTGTGTGATGTCAGTGCACGTTAAGCATCACAAGGTGGTTGAAGTTTCCGGAGCTTTCTAGTACAGTGTGGATGATGATCATATCGCGATTTCGGCCCGTAACACTTTATAAGTAATTATTAAAAACTCACAAGTTCCCATATTGATTCGCCTAAAACGGCTCAAATTTCTTATTTTTGTTCTCAGACGATGTATTGATCCTCTCCCGCCCCCTACGTAATCTTTGTGCGCCTAACGTCATTTTCGACTGCCTCCAAGGCCGTAGGCATTGCAGGCTTCCTGCACCTCACCAGGTTTCGCATTGCCTCCGTGCTCGGCCCACATTTTACCAAGTGACGATATCATGTGATGGCGTCATCATGTGAAGTCATGAATATGTCGCTGATTTTGGCAACAAATGGCGTCATAATGACGTCACATGATGGCGTCATTGCGTCACGACTACTTTTTTCGTCACTCGTGTTGACGCCGGCGCCGCTGGACGTCAACGCCACAGATGCCGATGATCAATTTTCGCGTTTTCTTGAGACATGTAAAGCCTTCGTCTTAACGTAACATCTAATAGTGGGTGCGTAAAATCCGCGATTCTTCTTCCGGTCTCATCAATTTTTCATAGTTTAGGAACACTGTAGCCCCTGAGCATAATGACCTTCACATTTCGTTGAACACCTGCGTTCTTTAACCTCGTTTTCACTCGCTACTAAACCACTATATGGTGATTTCCGAAGCAACCATACAACCGAAAGCCCTGAAGCGCGGCCTTTGAAATTAAATGAGCCGAAGGCTTTTTGTTTACGAGGCCATAACCGACTCGGATCGATTGTCTCACAATCCCCGACGGTAGCAGCACTTCTCAGGCAAGTTAGGCTTGAACTCCGAAGATACAGCGTTGTCAGGAGGACAAGGGCCTGCCTGCTCCTCGGGCTGTGAATTGACAATTTTTGTGGACATGCGGCGCCATATAGAGCTCGTGACATGGTACCTCTTGCGCGCAATGCTTCGGCTGTATAATTTTTAAGGCCAATGCCCTAGATTCTTCACTAAACATCAAAAATGACCGTCGGCGTCCCGCGGCGTCGGTGTCAACACGAGTGATGCAAAAAGCATCATCACGTGATCACGCAATCGTATGACGCCCCCATGACGTCGTAGATCGCCAAAAATTCTGACGTCGCTATTACGTTACCGTGACGTGGCTGTGACGTCATCACACCCCATCGTCGCTTGGTCAAAGGCGGGCCAATCACGCAGGCACTGCAAAACCAGGTGAGGTGCAGTAAGCTTGCAATGTATGCGATCCTGGAGGCAGTGGAAAAGCAGGATAGGATCAGAATTATCTGTAAGAGGCGAGGGAGAGGATAAATCCATAGACGGAAAAGAAAAAAAAACGCCAGGCCTGCGCTGAAACCGCAGCACAGTCACAGCGAAAGCTGGAAGAGCGGCGTTTCTAGAGCCCGTTAAGCTCTCTTGGGGCTACAATGCAAGTACACTAGAAAGGTACCCACTACGCCATAAATCACAATTTTTAAGAAGTTCGGAAGCACCTACTAAGCCATTATTCGTCATTCTGCGGGGAGCGAGGCACCAGCATTAAGTAAGGCATTATGTCTGTAAGGCATTATGTGCACTTTGTTGACGCGACGACTGATGACGATGAAGAATTATGGCTCAGCCCTTTGTAATGGGTTGGAATCTTTAAACGGCCCACCAGTTATGTAATTTGCATTAGGTGACGCCCGGTCGCTATTTCCCTCTCCCGTCATGCTGTATAACATGCGTTGACGTGGAAGAGAGACGGAGGGGGAGGGGGGGCGAAGAACATTACTGAGACCCCGAGGAAATGGATCATGCGCTTATGGGCTTCCTTGGCAACCAATACAAGTGCACTTGGGAGGAACCCACTACGCTATAAATCATTGTAATTTCACTGAGACCCCGAGGAAGTGGATCATGCGCTTATGGGCTTCCTTGGCAACCAATACAAGTGCACTTGCGAGGAACCCACTACGCTATAAATCATTGTAATTTTTGAGAAGTAGGGCAGCAGGCACTGTGCCATTTTTCGTCATTCTGCGGAGAGCGTTGGTACCTGCTAAACGCATGTAAGGCATTATGAGCACTTTGTTGATGCTGTGCCTGATGAAGATGAAGAATTATGGCAGAGCCCTTTCTACTGGGTTCGAAGCATTGAACAACCTACTCATTGCGCAACTCGCATTGTGTGACGCCTCGTTACAGAATTTGCGTTGTGCGACGCTTGGTGCTTATTTTACTCTTCTACCACGCTATATTGCATATGCTAATGTGGTTCCTTCCCGACATGAAGCCTGTATAGGACCTTTTTGCAAAGCAGTTTCAAGCACCGGCATGGCTCAGAGGTTGAATACTGGGCTCCCACGCAATGGACCCAGGTTCGAACCTCGTTCCATCCTGGAATTTTTTCTTATTTCGTTTTTTTTTTCTTATTTCGAGCGATACTGGTTACGGACACCGGCGGCGGCGGCGGCGGACAACTACGGCGCCAAAAACGGCCGGTGAAATGATCTCATAACAGCTTTCGCTGTAAAAAAAAGTGACTTTTGCTTTCGAGTCGTGTTAGTGGAATGCACAAGAGACCCTGTGAGACTGTCACTTGCGCTTTAGCTTTCGTAGGCGTCGGTATGGCTGCGGGTCATCGCACCAACATTCAGCTACGTAGTTTCTTTTAGGCACTTTTTGATGCA
This sequence comes from Rhipicephalus sanguineus, assembly GCF_013339695.2. Lineage (NCBI taxonomy): Eukaryota > Metazoa > Arthropoda > Arachnida > Ixodida > Ixodidae > Rhipicephalus > Rhipicephalus sanguineus. The sequence goes on along the minus strand of NC_051181.1, from coordinate 87,825,129 downwards.
ATGAGTACGGGTAAGAACGATGCATTTTTGCTGTACAGTTTCTTGAAAAAGATCATTAAGGTGATTTCTTCTTGAGTTACCTCGCTGTAAATGTCAATAAAAATGGATAATTGTGATGCCACACTAGGTGCATCAGAGTTAACCGCAATTATTTACTATTCTGGTATTTAGTATTTTTGTGACAATAGACAAAGGCTGTAGGCAGTGAGCATGATGATCGTCGCATGTCTTGGATATAAAAAGCCCAAAATGGGCACGATGGGGGCATGAAAATCAAGATGGGAATGTGCTATTTTGCTGGCGTGTGCACCCGTTGTAACATTCGTGTTATGTCTTAAAATGGTGTTGCAGTTTGCCAATTGTTCTTTATGGCATTTTCACAATCCCTAAGTTAGTGACGTCTTTTCAAGTATACACAGCTTCTACGAGAACCGACGATAATAGCTTATAAAGTCCTAACGCGATTATTAAATTCTGCAGAATCAACTAGAGGTGTCAGGTTCAAACGCATCCCGTGACGAAATTAGCTCCAAACAATCAAGAGCACCACGTGGACATATGAGATCCAATCATTGAAGGCAAGCTTGTAAGCACATGACGAATATCTAATGAAGAGCAGCATGTGGGCACAAATTGTCCACTGACAAAGAGCCGTGTGCACATATGATATCTACTCAATAAGGTGCAGCGTGTGGATATACGATATACAAACAGTAAAGACGTTGGGGCAAGGGGGCGCCGCGTGTGACGTCGTGAGTGGGCCCCCGCAGGAGGATGGCCGCTACTCGTCGCCAGCCGTGACTGGCTCAAAGTCGACACTGTGAGGGAAACTTATTACGCCAGTTCCGCCGTCTGCGGTGGCTTCTTTGCTCGCGCGGCGCATTTTCCTCTTCAAACCACTACCACCTTTTTTCCGCCAGCCGCAGTCGAAGAGGCCGCTGTGCTCCGGCAACAAGTGTCAGTAGTGCGAGACATTCGCGAACGCTTCGCAAGCGTGGTGCAACCTGCCGCCGCTTTTTTTTCTTTGTTTTCTCGTGAGTGCGTGGCAGCCGGAGGAGGCGCGGCAAAGCGGCTGCAGCCATGGATCAGCTCTTCGGGTATCTGAAGGGCTTCTTCAAGACCGAGTTCACCGTCATCGACAACAATGTGTTTCGGCTGCACTACAAGACGACGGTGTGCATCCTCGTCGCCTTCAGCATCCTGGTGACGGTCAGGCAGTACATCGGCGACCCCATCGACTGCTTCAATGAGGACGCGCTGCCACCCAACCTGCTAGACAGCCTCTGCTGGATACATCCCACCTATTCGCTCACGGACGCCTGGCACAAGAAAGTGGGCGTCGAAGGTGCCTTACCCCGGTGTGGAAAAGTCCAAGCGGGGCGAGAAGCGCGTCTACCATGCCTACTACCAATGGGTATGCTTCGTGCTCTTCGTGCAGGCCGTGCTATTCTACGTACCTCGGTACTTCTGGAAGGTTGTGGAAGGCGGCCGCATCAAGAACCTCATCATGGGCCTCAACAACCCCATCCTCCCCGAGGAAGCCAAAAAAATCAGCCGCAAACTGCTCGGCGAGTACCTGGCCATCAACCTGAACAACCACAACATACTCTTCTACGGATACGTGGTGGCCGAGGTGTGCAACTTCGTCAACGTCGTGGGCCAGATGTTCTTCATGGACATGTTTCTCGGGGGCGAGTTCTTCAGCTACGGTTCCAAGGTGCTGCAGTTCACCGGGTGGGACTGGTCCGTGGGCTTCGACCCCATGACCAAGGTGTTCCCCAGGCAAGCCAAGTGCACCTTCCACATGTACGCTTCCTCGGGCGACGTGCAGAAGCATGGTGCCTTGTGCATCCTGCCCATCAACATCATCAACGAGCAGATCTACATTTTCATCTGGTTCTGGTTCATTTTCCTCGCCGTGCTCTCCGGTGTGGTGCTCATCTACAGGGCCTTCGTCACCTTTCTCCCCCAAATCCGTTTCATTGTCCTCCGGCGCCGCGCCATACTCGCCGACAAGGACTACGTGGAGCGCGTCTGCGACCGCTGCAAGCTCGGCGACTGGCTCGTTCTCAACCTGCTCTGCAAGAACATGGATCCCGTCAACTTCCGAGAAGTCATCAACCACTACGTGCGACGCCTCGACAACAAGAGCATTGACAACGCGTAGACACTCGCTATGGCCGCTGTCTCTCTCGTGTGCGTTATTTTTTCGACGCCGCGTCTGTCGCGGTTTCGGGCACGATGATCTGTAGCAGACCTTGACAATGGCAAGTCCGTGCCTCTTCATTCCTCAAATTGTTTTGTTGTCGTGAAGCCGGCAGCTCGAGATCTCTGTCGGTACGCACGCTCTACTTAGAGGGAGACAAAAGACAAGATTGCGTTCGCCCCTTGGAACCTTGGAATCTAGCCGAACTACTTTGACTTGAGCTGCCTTTTACAGCATGCCTTCAGGCAAGGCACTGCAAGTGCCAAGATGATATCAGAGTTGCCTATACTGCCACTGTTGTAATTTTTTTGTACGAGAGTTGTCTCTGTGTAATCACTGTCATGCTAACTGTGAGCCTAGAAACAAGTCGAATACGACTGCTGCTTGAAGTATAAGCGTGCTGTTTCTCTCTCTCTCTCTCTCTTTAGAAGTGTCAGTGTCGCATAGAGATTCTTGATGACAGAAAAATGCCAAGAAAATATAACGACAAAAAGGCGCGAACACTAGCAATATTTTGCTATAGTCTTCGCGATGAGAGGAAGCAATATTTTCGTTTATTTTCTTTTTCATGTTACTCAGTGCCTTTTGGGAACAACAACAATCCGAAGTCTTCCAGACTTTTGTTGTGCATTCCTTGCTGCTTTATCTCTTATTTAACGTTGCACAGAGACTGCGTTTGCAAGAATCCCCCCCCTTTACTTTCCTTTAGAGCCGTACTTTTTTTTTCGTCATACCATGATTTGTTGTTGGAGATGGTGCCTGTTTCTTGCATTTTGTCAGTTTATTTTTGCACATGTTTCTACTGGCGCGCATTATACAGCGCCAGCTAGTTCTGTATCGCTCTCCGGCTACCCGGAGAACAAGAAGAGTGCCTTGCCAAATATTTCCTAAATACTGTTTTTGTACGGTCTTGCACTTCCTAGTTGCGAGGAGCAAAACTTGTTAAGCGGGGATTTTGTACTTCTAGGGCGTCATTAAAACGCTTTATTTTTGTACTGTACGACACGGTCTGTAAGATAGCGATCACTGAAAAATTTTCTTCATGTGCGCATGTGTGTGTGTAAGAATGCCTGGAATTGCCACAAAGCAACAAATGTCTGGTTGATCATGGCGCGATGAATAAATGTTACAAGAAGTTTCTGAGTTGTGTGCTCGGGTTGTTCCTTGACGTACCGATTCGTGTTTTCTCAGCCTGGTCGCACAGTTTTCACTACAGCGCATGCGCGGGGTGCTTATGCACACTCTGTGATGCTTGTAGCTCTCGGCGCTGTTTCTTAAGAAGTCGTTGAGTGTGCGCCTTTGTTCACGTTTACTGTGGATGGGGCAGTAATAGTGTCCCTTTTGACGTACGCATGCGCAGGTGTCTCAGCCGCTCGGATAAAGCAGTGATCAACCCCGCGCTCTGTGTACGCATCCAGCGGTAGGATATCAGTGGCTATCGGCGTCCCGCTGTGGCGAGCCAAGTCGCGGGTTCGATTCTCTGTCGCATGCCTACAGGGAGAGAGTAAGCAGAGTCTCGTGCACTGTGTTTTCATTTGTTCGTTTTTTTAACCTTGCACGTTACGCAACCCATGGCGATAGAAATTCTGGCATGGCCCCTCAACTATAGAGGAGACGATCGAGCCCTCCGGATGGCCTCGTGGGCTGCTGATTTCTTGTTCAGGCGGCACGTGCGAGAGTGTGGAGTGACATTTCTAGTTTTTCATGCACTGTGCCATTCAGTAAGATTGTAACGTAGTGTCAAAGACGTGTCCTTTAAAAGAGTCGGCGTATACGAATAACTTCTAGCTGTCGCCTCGACTCTGTACACGTGCGTCCATTCAGGGCAAACGAAAGGTAATGCCTAGGGTTTACGATATGATGGAGAGCGTCGTTTCATCGAACAAGGTTTTACCGACAGATGAAAAGGGTGGTCACTCTTCGATATGCGATCAACGTGTCTGGGCGTGGAGTGAATACAAAGTATGGTACTTCTGAGCGCAAAACATTTGTATGCTTTCTGTTCAGCGGAACATAGTTCACGTAAGCAAGGTGATGAAGTTAATGATCTGAGACTAAGAGAGAGATACGGTGCGAGAGAACAGGTCGAAAAGGCATGTCTAAAATGTTTGTCAACAAATGCGCGAGCACTGCACTCTAAGAAAAAAAAAGAGTCAAAAGAGGGTCCCGGCACCATGACTATCTTCGGGTATCCAGTTGACCCCTTTTGGAAGGTAATAGCAGAAAAAGAGAGTTAGCTTTTCTAAAGGAGTCACAGGACTCTCGTGAAGCGCGTTTCGATTGGCTTTCGTGATGAAGGCGCCGCCGTATACGCCGTGCATATCGCGCGTTTGGTGTTCGGCCCCGTGGCTCACCGACAGAGCCGGGCCAGGCCTCGGAAAGTATTAAGTTCCAGCGATCGCCGCAGAGGACGCAAAAATCAGCCGCGGCGAGTTCCATCGAGATGTGCGTATAGTGAAACTACTGAACCCTCTTCAGCGGTCGGATAAGTTAGTTCGCATTTTTCGTGTTAGGGCGCTCAAGGCGGCCAAAAATTTTATTTCAGAATATATCAGAAGATTGTTAGAAGCTTAGTTACCGTGTCATTTTTCATAAAGCTAGTAGGGGCCAGTTTTTGTGTTACATCGAGAGTTAATACAAGAGCTTGACTGTTTAAGGACAAGTATTGAGATTACACTGACGCTCGAAAAGCAGCAGCCCATTGGTATCGATCGCGCTTCGATTGTTTATTTCATTCAAATTGTACCGCGGTCATTTTCTTTGATTGACGTTACGGAAGTCCCTTTTTTAATCAGTTTTGATGTAACACTGCGAATTCGTGCGTCAAACTTCACATGCCGCTGCCACAAAGCGAACGTGTCTAAAGCCTGGGAATCGTCAGCTGTGGCTCTTCACCGGCTGCACCAACGTTTATAGATACTTTATAAACGTTGGGCTGTACAGCTTCCTGCGTTAAAATTCAATGCCGGCAAAGAAATCGGAGACTACCTTCGAAAACGGAATAACCATGCAGCATGTGGGTGCGCGCACCGGTGAGTGAAAATGCACTGCTTTGCATTTGAACATAGCTTTCTTTCCCTTCTCTTCTTTTTTTTTCATGCGCTAGCGGTTTTTGTCGTTTCATAAGGTTTTACGACTCGTCCAGCTGATCGGACGCACCGCTTGTGGATTTCAATTACATTTTCCCAGATTATTTACTTCGTTCTCTCTTTTGCAGAAAATATCTTTGCTGCTAAACTTTGTAACACAGATCACAGCATAAGATATACCTATTTCTGCACAAATGAGTCTGCTGCGATAAATGCTCATAAATTCACTGCATGGTAGAGCCAAGTGAACTTACAGTATGTATACGCATTTATTATTTTCGTGTGTTTACATTCATACATATTACATTTGTACATGTCATATAGTTTATAGAGTTGGGCAATTAACTAACTTAGTGTCATGTAATGGACACTTGGTCAGACACTGTCCGCTGAAGGTCACCACTAAAACAAATCCACAAACAAAGCAATGTTATGTGCACGCTACTTTTCTTAGGCAGTGTTCTCTTCTTCATTCTTCTCAGACATTCTTCTCAGACTTGAATCACAAATCTACTCAGGCTTCTACCATAGTAATCATGACTGTTTTTTCCTCTTCCAGCCCAACCACAGCAACCAAGAAACTGCTAATATCAGGACACGCTCGGAAGCTTTATCTCTGAACCTACCTCAAGTCAGCAGAGGATGTGCCATTACTGAAAGTAAACTCATGGTCCAAAATCCTCACAAGGTATGGCTGCAGACACTTTATTTATTGAACCAATTTTTCTTTCATCATTTCTTTCTTGCTTTTCTCACGACTAATTTTTTCTTCTCAGACAACTGAGCAAAAGAGAGATCATTCGTTTCGAAGCTATCCACACCAAGTCGTAAGAAGCTCAAGAGTAGCCACAGTGACAACCCTATCCGCCACCAAAGTTTACCAGGCAGACAAATGTAAGCCTTATACTGAAAAGCAGTGGTAGAGTACGGTATGGTGAAGCAGTACAAAATTGGGTGCACAAATTATTGTTTCTTTCTTTATGAATTACTCAGTTTAGAGGAAATGTGCTGGCTTCAAATTTCTTGGATAGTGCATTTGATGGGGTAGACATACTGTACTTTAATCTACGTGTCCAACTTTGCATAGAGTATCACATGTAACTTGGTAGCAAGTGGGCCAGTAGTAGCGCATATTTAGCAGCACTTCTTTTTCACACTGAGTACAGATTGCTGTGATTGTGAATACTTGCAAAGCAATCGCAGGGAAAGCTACAGTAGTGCTGAAACAAAAATTTATGTGTACCGCTTGCTTGTAGGGAGTGCCATTGTGAAGGTTCTAAAGTAGGACACTGTGGGCAAACACTCGTGCCTTCATTAAACGAGATATTTCATGTAGTGGTCACCTGGAGAATAGTTTTCCGGGTCACTACTCTGGAATAAATAACGTTTGATGATGGGAGTAGGAGAAGGAAGCATGTGCATAAGGACATTTTGGGCAATGTTCTACGAAAGAGGCTGTTGAATTTGTAAAGCATTTGAAAAATTAGTTTTTAGCTTTATTCAATGAACTTTGCCAATACATTATTGGGATAATATGTAAGCAGACACGTCCAGAAAAGAGGGCACAGCACCGTTGCATTTGTACCAGCAATTTGTTTTGTATGTGAAGTTGAACCACAGTCAAGTAGCAAATAATGTTTGTTCTAGATAACAGACCTGACACATGACACGGAGTCTTTAAGAGTATGTTTATTTTTAACAGAACAATAAATGGGTGCACTCAATAAATATAACAAGAGTTCATTAGAGTTGGCCAGTGTTTGTGCATGTTAAAGATTTGAATGTGTAATAACTGCTATTTCCTTGATATTGCTGTGAGCTTATGTATCCAAAAAACGCTAGTTTTGTGTGACACCCATGTTAAGAGTGAGGCAGAGAGTTAGAAGGTAGTGAAGAATGAGAATGTAAATTCAGCTTCTGCAATAGTCGATTGTTTAAGCAGTGTCTTTCACGACTATGCATCATCGGCACCAGAAAAAATGGACTCATATATTTATTTTTCAGTGCAAAGCATAACAATTAAAGAATATAATTATACAGATTTGACAGCAATGATTTACCCACTGCCTATTTTTCCAACACTGCTAGTATCACTTCCAGCACTTCCTAGCTGTCTAGTATACTACTACGGTCCCTGCCCGCGGCAAGCTATCTTTTCGTCCACTTTTCTTTGTTCACATTTACATTGCATTTACTACTAATAACGTCCCCTATACTTTCCTTGGCATTATTGTCTGTTAGTGCTCATTAATATTGTGCATAACAAAGAAAACGAGCCCTTAAAATTTCCGCTGCCACTGTTAATGCAATTTTTGACAAATATTATCTCCCAATAAATAAATAATCAATATTTTTCAATAGAAATGGCGGGGTAAGTTAATTAATACATGCTTGTTTTGAAGAAAAAGTTATTTCAACGCCGGCTGCTCCTAAAAAAATTTAGTTTCTTTCAGTGGCCTACCACCTTTTGGTGATACAATATCACCTTGCGTTTCACCTTGCAAATCGTTGAATTGTTATCACACACACAACTTTATGAGAACTAGATAGTCATCAGGTTTAATCTCCGAACCCTAAGCCAGATACGCGCTGTTGGCGCTATGTCAGGGAACATCTGCTGTGTTTTCATGCGTGAAGCAGTGGCGTAGCCAGGGGGTGGCACACCGGGCCCGTGCCCATTCCCCCCTCCCCCTGATTTTTTTAATTTTTTTGCCATGGCATACAGAGCCCAAAATGACGATCGACCACATCTGCTTGCTCGGCACCGACTTCAGATCAAAGAGGTGCCCCCCCCCCCCCTCGGAAAAAATTTTTGCCTACGCCCCTGGCGTGAAACCGTGTGTTATTCCAGCGTTGTCAGTGAATCTGACGCGATTAATAACAGGTGGAATTTCCGCCTGTTTGTATATGGTTATTACTAGGCACGCCTCAGCAATCACGCATATCGAATAGAGTTTCTCCGTTCGCTGGCACAAGGGTCACTCGACGGATTCGCAGCTCGAAGCAAAGAGCGTAGGCCGTGGTCGCGCGGTGCTTCGACTCACAATGACAAGACAACTGTATCCACATTATTTTTTCAGCTTATTTCTGCCGTACTTCAGCCAGGGGAGTGAAACTTACCATACCATCCATGGATCGCGATATTCGCTCGCAGCGCCGGACAAACGCCTGGTGTTTGGGGGCGGTACTAAAACATGGCGGCGCATTGCAGACCCGCATTGGGGGACGCCATCTTGATCAGGACTGAGGATCCGAGTGGCGGGGGGAGGGCGATTTAGCGCCAAATTCAGTTGGGATGGCGAGCGCGCGACCTTCTTCCTGTTGCAGCAACCCGCCACATGATCAAGACGGCAATTATTGCGTTCTGACTGATGAGGGTTTGCCCATCCACCTGTTTTTGCATCACTTATGTTCAGTAGGACTTTGTTTTTGTTTACGTGTACACATAATTTAGACAAGAATAAAGAGCAGAGTTTGAATGTTTTATTGCCTAAACGTACCATTCATACAGTAAAAACACAACTTGAATATTTTACCCTACTGCTGCAACCGCGTCCTGATATGTCGGGCAAGCGTAAAAAAAAATGATGATGAGTGGGCGAAGCTGCGGAGGTTCATCGGTAAACCGTGAATCTTCCGTGAATTCTGCCCAGTACATCATCACCGACATGAGATAGGGCGCGTTTATACTAAAGGTTCGATGAGTTATGACGACTTGCAGCTCACTTTAATTTTACATGTACGCTGTGAATTTTCATTGTTTAGAAAACCATTGCTTTAGAAAACATCTGGCGTCTTTCGTTAAGCAGCTGGCGTCTTTTCCTCTTGCTTTAGAAACATCTGGCGTCCTTCCGTTTTGCTTTTACAAAACATCTGGCGTCTTTCGTTGGTTTATTTCATCAATCAACAGCGTTTTGAACAAAATTGTTATTGATTAATCACGCACAGGAGAAATCTCACCAGGCACTACCTTGGAGGTAAAGAATGGCTGCTAATGGGAATGAGAGACAGAAGAAGTCGGCTTTTAGCTACCGCTGCGTATTTTTTATTGTTCAACAACGCACAGGAAAAAATCTCCCACCGGCACCACCTTGGAGGTCAAAGCGTAAGACTGGTTACGGACTACGACTACGACTACGAGGGACGAACGGGTGCCGCCTTAGGGAGCTTCGCCCCTAAAACAAAACTAGCAGCATGCAAATCGTACCTTTCGTCCTTCGGGATCCGAAAGAATTTTATGCCGGTGTGGCGTGAATAATTTCGACACCACTCAGCACAGCACAATTTTTGATGACGGCGCGAATCCATTCATGCGTCTGTTTCGTTGAAGCTTGCTCATATGATTACGATATGATTATGACATATGATTATGAAACATGATATGATAATGACATTTTCTGGGATGAATACTTGTTTGCGGTACACTGTGGTGGCAACATTTTTGTCTGAAATACGTCGTACGAGATACTTGCACATTCGCATTCGTGCTCTTCAAAGATATGTAAAGAAATGACGTATATTTTGTCATGCACACCTTGTAAACGTATCGACTGAAGAAAACCTTCTAATAAATTTAACATGTTGCATTTGTTTTTAATTATTCAACCTGAGTTAGCGTCCGGTATTATGTATTGATCCCACACGAACGACCAGGAATCAGTGTCTATTAATCTCGAAGTCTGCCAAGGGTAACAAGACTGCAATAGACTCAGGAAATGCTTTTTTCCAATATATAACAAGTGACGACTGGTGGAATTCTACGCTTCTGCCACGCAATATTCCATCGGTTAACGTTACATGTGGAGTACAAGGGCCTTTATACAAAGCCCTGCAAATGCTGGAGGTTCTCGATCCAGGGCTTTCAGTGGTTCAGTTGTCACCACGGCCTCGCTCATGGCCCTCTCAAAGGCCGCGATTTCCTCAATCGAATGTCAGAGCGTTGATGTCATATAGGTCAATCTCCGGCCTCCGTGACTGGTTGTAGCCCTTTGCTTCTGCAGTGCTGTCCTTCTCTCTCTTTCTATCTTTCTATTTGCATTCCCCATTCCTTATCCCCAGTGCAGGGTAGCAAATCGGACGCTCGTCTGGTTAACCTCCCTGCCTTTCCTCTTCTCGCTTTTTCTCTCTCTCTCATTCAATCACTGAGAAACTGGAATATCTCTCTAGTGAAATTTCCGGAGCCCTCCATTTCGGCATCGTTCGTAATCATATCGTCGTTTTGGGACATTAAACACCCCAAAAATTGTAACCCAAAAGTGTTTTATGGCGGGGTCCACCAAGACTTTCATGACGCATTTCCGTCTCGGAAATACGTCAGCAAAATCAACGTCATCAGATGGCAAAGAAAAAAAACTATAAGAGAAAGTTCCATTCAAAGGAGTCGAACCCGTGACCTCTCGGTCCGCTACGATGGCTGATGAGAGTGTAGCCCACTGAGCTACCGCCAAACACATAATAGAGGCTACATGAACGCGCCTTTTATCTTTCACACTTTCCTTTCACAGTGCTATTGCATGGATGCATGGAGGCTATGAGCGTTCCCTTTATAACGGCGCGTTGACATGTGTGCCATCAGGCTCGAAAAAAAAAACGCGCCGTTGCTACAACCGTCCCATTCGGCGTGTTTCCAATAGAAGTGTATTTTCGTCATCGCTATAACACAGCGAGGTAGTGGCTATAGCACAAGCCTCACTCATAGCATTCATCCATACCGAAAAATAGCTCTCCGACGCTTGTCTGGCTGTCACACGGCGTTCCGCGCTCGCAATGTGAAAATTAACGGCCATGCTAGAGGGAAGACACGACGCGCGTAGCGTTTCTCTTCGCGTTTCACGACGCTTTGAAAGAGTGCATATGGAGTATCAGTGTTTATTATGGGCATGTTGATGCCATTTTTGAGCGGGATTCACCATATGCGGTGTCCACGTATATGTTAAGAACTTCAGCTACCGCGAAGGTTAAATCGTGGTCATGGGCTTTAGTGGTCGGTACGGAAATGTGCCACTAGGCGTCAACGTGAGTGAGTTCACATAAAGCGGTGCTATATCTGCCAAACAACAGCAGACATTGTACGAGCTCTGATACACCAATGCACTATAAACAATCAACTACTTCTGTGAAGACGAGTTTCACTTTCGTGTTATACCGATTCCTATGACAGAGGGATCATCCATCTTTTATTATTATTTCTTGTCAGATACATTACATGCACGAAAACTAAGCTATAGTGAAACACAAATGCAAGACTGCAAGGTAAAACAGTAACACGTGGCCTTTGAGATCAAACAACCGGCTCCATTCGTCTTGGAGGCCATAATCAATTGAGAACAATCAGTTTATAAAGTCGCAATAGAAAGCAGTACTCTTCAGGCGCCTTGCCTTAATCTTGGTTGAAAATAGAATAAACGGCTACGAATCACAGGTTTCGTTTCCAAGAACTTTCCTTCTCAAACGACTGTAACATAGGCCAGTCTATCATACATCATACATACATCAGCTATTTTAGTCTGCGCGAAAATGACGCTACAGTAAACAACAACGCCCGACTTCTAAACAGATAAGTAAAGCGTGAGCCTTAAGATTAAGCAAGCCGGCTCTTTAACTCTTCGAGGCTATAACTGATTGAGAATAGGTGTTCTACAGTATCAAAAAAACGCCAGGCCTGCGCGGAAAGCGCAGCACAGTCACAGCGAAAGCTGGAGAGCGGCATTTCTTGCTTGCTTGCTTGTTCCTTGCATTTGGCTCACACCCACACCGGGGGATTGGCCAAGAAGCCGGCGGTTACAGTGAATTGGAACATTGGGTTAACCAAGAAATTCAGGGAAATGGAAAGGTGGCATTTTTCAAGTAGAATAAGGTGATTTGCGTGACACGAGAAAAGGAAATAACGAAATAAATAAGATTTTGTTTTCGGGGAAAGGGGATGGGAAACAATAAATTGATAAACAAAGGATTAGCAAGGTAATCTCATCGTGTCAATCAGGAATTCGCAGAGGGCCCCGCAGACGTTCCTTTTACTGAATTCCAATGAAGCAGCCCCAAAGGAGAGGATATTTAGAGTACTTAGTGGTATTCCTAATTTTTTAAATAAAATTTCAAAGCATTTTTTCCTTTGGTTTTTAAAACGGTGGCATCTTAGTAGATAATGGTCGATATTTTCGGGTTCGTTACAGTTGGGACATAAAGGGGATGGGACCAGACCAGACCTGTTTAAGTAGAAATTAAGCGGTGGAATACGACATCTTAATTTAGTGATGGATACTTCCAATTTACGCGTGGGACACCATTTATTATCCCACGGAAATTGCAAGTGTGAATATTCTGAATTCGGTATTTTAATCTTTTCTGAATCTTCAATAAGAGAAATTTTCTGAACCTCGCCGCTGTGACATAAGCTGTAGGAGGCATAACTGACAAAACTGGGCCTTCAAGGGATACTCTCGCCAGTGAGTCAGCCATCTCGTTTACAAATATTCCACGATGACCTGGAACCCATATGAGCCTCACTAGGCGAATGTTTATGGGGATTAATGACCTGAATGTGTTTAGAATAACTGACTCCGAAGTTGTAGTGAGGGACGAACACACAGATAATGAATCGGTCACTATAACAGCTGTCGAATGATTTGCGGGAAGTTTTTGAAGGGCTATAATAACTGCCATTAACTCCGCTTCAAATATAGGAGTATAATCTGGAAGGCGTAAAGAATATGACCAGGATAATGATTGGGAGAAGATACCCACACCTGCTCTCTTATCATTCATGGATGCATCTGTTGCAATTACATTATTAATTCCTAATTGTAAGAGGTGATCTTAGAATACGCCAATTAAGTACTTAGAGGGCAAGAGTTTCGCATTTGCTGGGAATATGTCGTCGAATTCTATTTTGACACTGGATATTGATTTATCTAATGGAATGATTTCGGAGATATTAACATTTAGGGGTTCCAGCAGTGTTTGAACAAACAAAATCTGAGGTTTATGAAGACGGGACCAGTGCTCATTGAAAAAAGCATTCGATTCAGCCAAAAATACGAATTGCAAACCGTCTTGGAGTAGCTTCATATAATTTTAAATATGTTTAACTGTCAAAATACGGAATCTGCAAGCAAGAGTGGGTACCCGAGCTTCTTGATACAACACGCTATTAGCTGTAAATTTAGGAACACCAAGACAACTCCGAAGAGCTTGGCGCTCTAAGAGAACCAAAGGATTAATCTTGTATGCTGGCCCACCAGAAAAAAGCACGCAACCAAATTCAAGAATCGGGCGAACGTACATACGGTAAATCATGATCAGAGTATCTCTGCGTAGCCCGGAACGGAGCCGACCAAGTTTAGTTATCATTCCGACAACGCGTGTAGCCTTAGCTTTAACATGTTCAATGTGGCTACGCCAGCTCAGTTTTTCATCATATATTACTCCCAGATATTTAATACAGTCCACTTGGGGAATTCTTTCTTGCCGATAGTGAAGAGAAATATTAACAGGCATATGTAAAGGAAAAACAATTATGGCACTTTTGGTAACATTTAGTTGCATTCGAATATCTTCAAACCAGGAGTCTAATGTTGCTAAATATGATTGCAACGTTGAATGGAGTAAATGTATGTCATAATCAGATGCGAAAAACGCAATGTCATCTGCGTATACATACACTTGTACCTTATCACACAGTGGAATCGAACTTAACAAGATATTAAATAAAACAGGTGAAAGAACAGAGCCCTGGGGAACACCTCTCGTTTGACTATACTTAGACGTAGAAACGCCTCGTTGGGAGAAATAAAATTTTCTATCTTTTAAAAATTCGTACAGCCAATTTGTAATATATTGCGGAAAATTTAATTCGTTGAGGGCATTAAGGAGAATGATATGTTCAACGCTATCATATGCCTTGGCTAAATCTAGGGTTACTAAAGCTGATAATTGTCTTCTGTGCCGGGCAAGTTTTATACGAGCCTCTAAATCGACATGTGCACACCATATCGAGCAACCGGGTCGAAATCCAATCTGGCATGCGCTCAGTATTGCATTATCTGTGATAAACTTCATAATTCTTATGTATAAAATTCTTTCTATTAATTTAACGACATGGGACGTTAGAGCGATTGGCCTAACGTTGTCTATCTGCATTCCCGCTCCCTGTTTTTTAAGAAGGGGAACAATTTTTGCAAGCCTCCAGTCAGGAGGAATCCAGCCATTTCTAAGGGAGTGGTTGACGACGTTAAGAAGATCGTCTGGAGAGATATCAAATAATATCTTTAACATTTCTGACGTAACTCCATCTGGGCCTGAGCGGCATTTCTAGAGCCCGTTATAAACTCTCCTGTGGCTACTAATACAGGTACATTAGCAACGTACCCACTACGCCACAAAGCGCAATTTTTGGGAAGTTGGGAAGCACCCAGCACGACATTATTCGTTGTTCTGCGGAGAAGCGAGGTACCATATGTAAGCGATTATGTGCAGTTTGTTGATGCGGCGGTTGATGACGATGAATAATTATGGTTGCGCCCTTTGTAATGGGCTGGAAGCTTTAAACGACCCACTAGTTACGTAATGCATATTGTGTGACGCCCGCTCGTTATTTAACTGTCCCACCACGCTTTATAACACACTTTAACCGGAGAAACGTAGAGTGAGAGAGAGAGAGAATTGACTTTATTGAGACCCTGAGGAAATGGATCATGGGAGCCTTATGGGCTTCCTTGGCAACCAACAGAAGTGCACTTGCGAGGAACCCACTACGCTATAAATCATTGTAATTTTTGAGAAGTAGGGCAGTAGGCACTGTGCCATTTTTCGTCATTCTACAGACAGCCGTGGTACCTGCTAAACGCATGTAAGGCATTATGCGCACTTTGTTGATGCTGTGCGTGATGACGATGAAGAATTATGGCAGAGCTCTTTGTAATGGGTTGGAAGCATTCAACAACCTACTCGTTGCGCAATTCGCATTGTGTGACGCCTGGTTACAAAATTCGCATTGTGCGACGCTTGGTGCTTATTGTACTCTTTTACCACGCTATATTGCATATGCTAATGTGGTTCATTCCCGACATGAAACCTGTATAGGACCTTTTTGCATAGCAGTTTGAAGCGCCGGCATGGCTCAGAGGTTGAACACTGGGCTCCCACGCAGAGGGCCCAGGTTCGAACCTCGTTCCATCCTCGAATTTTTTTCTTATTTAGTTATTTTTCTTATTTCGAGCGATACTGGTTACGGACACCGGCGGCGGCGGCGGCGGCGGCGGCGGCGGACAACTACGGCACCAAAAACGGCCGGTGAAATGATCTCATAACAGCTTTCGCTGTAAAAACGGCAGCCACTCTGCAGGCGAGCTTACTCTGGTAAGCTCGCGCATAACGTACGTTTACTTTTCTAATACCCAGCCTCTAAACCTAGTCTCGTACACACCTCCGATGTTCAACCTCGTTTCCATTCGCGACCCTATCGTGAGTGACAAAGCAACCCTACATCGCAAAGACCTGAAGCGTGGCCTTTGAGATTAAACGAGCCGGGTGCGCCTCGTCTTGGAGGCCATAAGCGACATGGAAAATTCGTTTTAAACTCGCAGGAGATGGCAGCACTCCTCAGGCGCGCTTGCTTTAACGCCGAAGGGACTGCGTTATCAACCCGTCACAGGGCTGCCTGAGTTACTCGCAATGAATCGACAGTTTTTCTAACGGGCGGCGCTATACAGTTGGCAGCATTCCGGGTGAGATGTCTGACTGCGATAACTGCAGCCGGCTATGCTTAGGCGAATGTGCTTTCTTATTTTTTAGTTTTTTTCTTTTCCACAGTAGCTTCGCTAGTTCGCAACATTCTTTTTTTTTTTGCGGTTTGAGCTTCCCGTAAGGCTGCTGTGATGCATTGAGTGCGCGTACAAGCTAGATATTTTGGATGCATAGACCTTTTCACAGGAGCGGCCTCGAACCAGTCAGCTGCAGGGGTAGAGGGTATGCTCTCAGTGTTGCCATCCTGCTTTGGGCTGCGCCACTGCCGTGTTTGTGTTGCTTTGGTACGCGTTTGTGTGACTGTGTTGTGCGCCCGTCTCCGATACGAAGTGACTACCATGGCAGAAAATTTACTGCATTCGCATATCAAGTCATCTGGCCATCACTGTGTCGTGTACGAGTGAACGAACAAGCAGCAGAAGAGCAATATTTTAGGTGCAATCGTGTGTCCGCAGCACAGTACGCCACGCGATGAGTGCAAGTGGGGCATGTTCGCGCTGCATCGTTTTCCTTCGTCGCCTGAATTGCGGCAGCACTGGGTGGCTTCAGTACATCGGAAGAACTTCCACGTGTCGCTATCGTCACGCCTCTCTTCCCGGTATTTCGTTGGCTGCAAAAAAAAAAAAAAAAAACGACGAGAACAACGTTCCCGTGCAGCACCCAGCATAGGAGGGTACGCAAGCTACTGATGACTCACATAGTAACTCGTAAGAATGTTACAGATTCGTACTTCATATCGTCCATAATACAGCGGTCGACACGGCTGCAGACTCCGCCTTGTCCGGTTACGCATGTGCAGCCTGCGCGCGCCGTACTTCACCGGAGGGCCTCGCGGCAACCCACGCTCGATGGGGCCTACTGTTCACGGCTTGCGACGGTGTCACATTCCCCTTCACCAGCACGACTTTTTCCTTCACATTGTTACTGCACGTAGTTGTGCGACTCCAGTTCCTCGTAGTTGCACACCCGGCAAAGACCCCACACATTCGCCTCAACGATATATTAACAATGTTCACTCGCCGTATTCCTGGCCACTCACACGTGTCCTCGACCTAGTCTTCGACGTCGTTGGGGTGAATGTAGGTCAAGGTATCTGTGAAGAAGAATTGTGCGGTGTTTACAGTTTACAGCTGACAAACTTACGCGCCGCGAACGAGTATGTGCGGAGGTTGAAACTGATGAATGATTCATAGACTTTTAGTACGCCAATAAAGGAAATCGGTAGACAGCTGCAAGGACATTCTAGTTACCGATTATTAACACTTCACGCCGTGATCGACCTTCTACTACGCTTGTTGCTACTGGTACCGACGATGAAGCACTGCCGTTCGCAAACGCGTTGCTCATTCTTGCGTTGCAAGCGCGAATGCGCGCCGCTGAACGGTTCAGACAGCGACGAATCGGTCAGTAGCAGCGACGATATCAAACAAAACAGTCTAAAGAAACGAAAAATCAGCAAACACAGGCTATAGCAGAGATCCCACACCAATGGATAGCGCGCCGGTTCGAGTACGCGCAGCCCAAGATGGCGATTTCGCCAATCTTGCACGTTAGGCGGCGCGCATTTCAATATGGCGCCCCCCTGGCGTGAGAATTTAAAAAGGTGTATACGTCCACACAGTTCATTTTAAATGATCACATGGATGAATGCACCTTCCATTACCTGACCATAGCAGTAAATAAATGATCCAAAGGCTTATAGTGATGCATTACTGGGAGCATACTAGGCAAACAGCCTTTTCTTTAGTTTTCCCGTGTATTTTTGTGACAATTTATAGAACGTCGTTGAGCATGATGACTGTCGCACTTTATGGTAGAAGAGACACAAAAAGTACACCACGGGGACTTCGAAATCTACTCCTGCTTTCGGCGTTAATAATGTGTGAATTCTTATTGGCCACAACTTCAGCGCGAACATTATTGTTCGATATATATCGTACAACATTCTTGCTACTTGCAAATAATAACAATTTGAGTTGTTTTACATGCCATAACCACGATGTGTAATAATATAATCATTGTTGGGCTTTAACGTCCCAGAACCACGCTATGACTATGAGAGGCGCCGTAGTATGGGCTCCGGAAATTTCGACCACCTGGGGTTCTTTAACGTACACATATATATACTACACATATATCTAGTACACGGGCCTCAAGCATTTTCGCCTCCATCGAAAATGCGGTCGCCGCGGCCGGGATTCGATCCCGCGACCTGCCGGTCAGCGGTCGAGCACCATAACCACTAGACCACCGTGGCGGGTCATAAACATAAAGTGATCACGAGACACACCGTAATAGAGAACTCGGGAAATGCTTCCCGACTGAGGTTCAGTAACATACAGGTATACACCTATGTACTCGGGCGGCTAGCATTTTTAGGTTGCACCGTAAATGCGACCGCGCCGGCCGCAATGAAACACTCTCCGTTGATTAAGGTGATACAGTATCACCTTGCGCCTCACCTTGCTAATCGTAATTTTTCATGATCACTAAAGCATTTCGGTATTGTGAATTGTTATCGCACACAAAATTTGTACAAGAACTAGCTAGAATACCATGCAGTACTAAGAAAGCGTTGCTTTGATTTTTTTATCAGTTCAACCTGAGTTATCTTCCGTTGACGCGCATTTACCCGACACACAGCCATATTGTATGAGTAACATTAGTTTTGAACAATCAATCTCGAAAGGCGTATTTTGCTGCACGCCCCATTCCTTAATCCCCTATCCCTGACTCTCGCTATCATCGGTCATCTGTGGTACGCATTATTTGAATCGCTGTGGTTCATTTGTTCCCTTCACGGTAACAAGGTTATCGGCCCCAGCTGTTTTCTCTTTTTAAAAAAGCTGATTTATTCCTATCTCCCAATACGACGCCTATCACGTTATGCCTATAAAGTAAGGTTAATAAGATATTATGCGATCACCTAGCAATTAACAGTCATTTAATATATTGTAAACATGTGCGCATGATTGCTTAGTATGACAAACGTTAGGAACCGGTTAGGCTTACCGGTATCAGCACTCGTCAAGCAAGCTTGCTTGAATCTTGTTTCGGGCGAGTATCCCAGAGGTGCTTTTTGAAGAGCGCGGTCTCTCTAATGAGGGGCATATTCTTCATTGCATCGCACGTGAAAGACTTACTTAGGCCTCTGTGAAAGCCAGCCTGCATTTAATCACACTGCAAGATTACAAGGAATATCAGCGAAGCTTCGCCTTTCTGATTAAACATAAGGGGTGCTCTAAGTCTTGTAGGCTATTACCATCTCAGAAATGTCATTCTGCAAGTCACAAGGACAGCGGCACACCTGATGCAACCATGCTTGAATCTTTTGGTTGCAAAGGTTGACAGCCGCGTACCATGTGTGGTTTTCAAGGTACTGTTGTGAAGTACGTGTGCGTCCCTCTGGTGCGCAGCTGACATTACAGGTCGTGGTATCCAACCGCTGCCACCACTGTTGGAAATAGGGTTGCGTGGCCGGTGCGAACACGAGTTGGTATCGTGCCCGGAGCAGTCATCAGGGCAAGTTGATGGAAGAAAATACTTTATGTACAGCATACACATGATTCCGATCTCAGTAGACAGGCGCCGGCGCTCTTTAGGGCGCCGAATTTATTAACATGGTTAAGGTCCAACCCCCCACCCTTTCCCCTCTCCTCGTGGTCGCCAGCAGTCAAGCAATCCTGCACCACCGGCAGGTACATAACGGAGAGCACGCCTGTGCCTCCCAAGGTCAATGGGCAGTTGACTACGATTGGCGATGGGCACCTTGGATGACCCTTTTTGGTGAATCGGCCTGCTCGTTGAAGACGCACCTTATTGGAAAAGGCCAGACAGCTGACATCTCCATGGCGTCGGAGAATCGACACCGCAGCTCCGGAAAGCGCCATTGCTTCTCCCTCTTCATCCCGCTCCCGAATGTTGCTTTCAGTCGCTGGGTAGCGTGGAAGAACGACGACTGGCGTCGGTTGTCGGAGCCGGCAGGGCGAAGAGTTCACGATTCCGAGTATCCTTCGTTGTTCGAAGGTCGATGACACTGTGGCATTTGTGCTAAAGCATAACAGTACGTCGCCTATCAAATTTGTTGTATATGGGGAATCTTATTGTATAAAGCGCTCCTATTTAACCTCACTAACGCTGCCGGCAAAACTAAACTATCTTGAATCACAACTCAAGCCGTGAACGCAAAGTAGTAAAGCGTGGATGTTGGAGTTAAAGAAGCTGGTTCCATGTTGTCTTCGAGGTCATAACCTTTCCCTTCCATCATTATCATCGCGCAGAAAAGTGTCACGCATTGCCTTGTTTCATAAGACGTATCATCATCCTGCACTACGCGATCGCCTCATCCCTGAGCCATCTTACGTATCCCATCGCACAGATCATCGTCATAAAGTCGGACTCCCTTCATGTAATACTGCGCACTTTTATCATTCATTTCTACCACGAACCTCTCGCGATTGGAATGGCCTTCCCGCGGACGTCGTGAACATTATTCATCATGAACAGTTCCGTAATTCCATAGCTAACATTGTATACTCAGGCTCTTTGTAAACTCACTGTAAATTCACATTTTGCTCTATTGTTTCATGTGCGTTTTCTATTACTTTTTTTGTTTTTTTTTCGTTCCTTTGTTTCTTGTTTTTTGTGTCAAAGTGTTGTTGTTACCACTCCCCCTCTGTAATGCCTCTGGCCCTGAGGGGGTATAATAAAATGAAATGAAATGAAATAAGGGACCCGGAAAAACTGTAAAACAGTCCCAGGGATGACAGCACTGCTCAGGCGTACTCGCATGTGTATCTGTACTACATGGGATGGAAATCTTAACGCAAATGACCAAGACAACACAGGGCACTACCCAACAGGGCAAGGTGGGAGGCACTTCTGTTCATATCGGATCCGCAGACCTACGACGCCCTCGTGAAACCGGCGAAGACAGCACGACGCGCCAGTGGGATCCCTTACTGAGGATGCTACCCGCCGGTCTTCTCATTTCAAAGACTCAAAAATCACAGGGTCGGTAATACATTTTATTGCGATAGCAATTATATGGACAGTCTCCGCTGGTCTACGCCGTCGTTTTGCCTAAGAGAACTCGAAGGCGAAAGCCAGCTGCTCTTCTCATTCGATTGCAGCCATACCAACCACACCCCAAGATCCAGCTTTCTCGGACATCGGCGTTTAGTTCGCGTGTCTTCCACCACGTGCCGCATGGCTTTTATCTTTTTGAATCTCGCGTGAAGCCAAGAGTTACGTCGTGGCAAGAAAGAAAGGAAAGAAACAAAAGAAAAAGAGTTCAGAACACACAGCATCACCTCTTGGCTTGGTCTGGCGAGGCGTTCTCCGTTGCGTCGGCGACTAAGATAAGACCGGCGAGTTGTAACGTTAAAATGGCTAGTCATCTTCCGTTCCTATGGCAACGACTCCTTTATTGCTGCGGAATAAGAAAACGGCGCCTGACAACACCGGAGGTATCGAAAGCGCTGCCAAACGGATTCGTTTATTCCCTTTCTTTTAACAGCAGGTGTGCAATAGCCGCCGTTTGTTCGGTTTGCGGCGTAGACACCGTTTCGTTGTGGCATCGGCGCGGCCACGTCAAGCAAAATTGATAGCTGTACCTATACTCCGCGACAACTTTTCTTGGCACCACTGTGGAAGCTACAGAGCCAAAGTGCCTGCATGCGCGCGCGCCACGGAATAGTACCGATATTTATTTTCTGATTCTAAAAGTTACCTAGCTCGAATAAATAAAGATTTCTTCATTATAAAAAGAGAACGAGTATGGGAAGCCATTCGTGAAAAAATGTTATTGTAAACTTCAAGTTTGTTTCTGTCTTTATTTTTTGGACAGCACCACGTTTTCCTCACGCCTGCACCACATTTTTCTCACGCCTGCTCTCTCAGAGTCTCAGTAAACATGGCGTCCGCGATGCCCCCTGAATCGTTGGCCTGAACCGTGTGCGGCCGCCAACTCGCCGTTTCGTTCTCCGAAGAAGCTGTACTCTAAATGTGACAGAAAGTGGCTATCAAACCAGACCACGCAAGTTATCTGCAATGTCATCGCTGGAGTGAGGCGCCGTCAACGTGACTTGTCTGCAAATGCAGTGTGCCGGACTGTCGCCGAGCTCACCGGAGTGAGTGAGCGAACAGTTAAGCGTATCAAGGCTGAAGCTCTGCGGGCCCCACTTGCCTCCCCGAAGCGCAAGAAATTGAATTTCTCTGGCCAAACTGAGAAGCGCATCACCGGCAAGACGCGGCTGCTGCGCTATTACATGTTTGCGTTGGCAGCATTGCGGCGCAAAGTGCACAGCTACTTCATGCGCAATGAAATACCTACGGCCGAGAAGCTACGCTCTGTGAAGGTGTGTGACCAGAGAAGCTTGATAAAATAATCTGCGTCAGTCTCTTTTTAATTAAGCGTGAGCTCTCTTTAAATCTAAACCCAATTCAGCGGCATCATGGTACTTGCATTCCGTATTTATTCGAATACAATGCGAGATTTTTCTCCAAATTTTTGCTACTAAAGTCGCCCCTCGCGTTACAATCTAGCAAACGCCGTATTCAGGTTGCGGTGTGCGCTTGGTGGCGTTCATCATATTCCCATGTGTCTTATGTTGTTGTCTTCGGGCTTCACCCGCAAAGACTGTTTGGAATGCTCCGCGCAGACCGCGATGCGATGTTCCAGAAGCGCCACGGTTGTTTTAGATCTTTCTGTTAAGATTGCGCGCGGTACGCGAATAGTCAGAGATTACGTGGCCACCAGCGATAACACTGAAACATTCGATAGAACATGTATAAAAGCCGACACGCTTTAACGACTTGTCAGAATTATTGACGGACGACGCTCTGACTGACTCGTTTCCCGCCCACAAATTTGGCCAAATAAAGAGTTTCATCTTCGACACACCCACTACTGCCTTCGTCAACGTAACAACCCTGTGACAATATACAGTACAGTAGGTAGATGCATCTACGCACACTGATGTTCCCATTCTGCATGTAGACGTGGTGCTAAACGCTCTAGCGATGCGAGCAAGCGAAACCGAAACTGGAACTGAAATCGGTTGCAAGATGCCGAACTACTTGCGTAGTAACACAAATGTGCGGATGCCCCGCCTCCGTAGCCTTCGCTCCAATGCCAAGATAAGTTGTCGCCGAGTATAGTTAAGGCAATGTAACCGTTGACAAGCCTTATTAGGCTATGTTGAGCATGGTAAAACGTAATTAGTTTCACATAACTAAGCGAATGAAATCACAGCTTAATAAATCCTAATTCAGCCGAGCAGGGATTTTCCTGTGCAGAGTCATGCCGAGCGTGGTAATATGTGCCGAGCTTAGTCTAATTAACACTAATTAAGAGTGAGCCTAACTATTGGAGAGAGAGAGAAATAAACATTTATTTGCGAAACAGTGTTCCGAGCGATGCTCGGTATCATCCTAACTATTAGAAAATAAGCTAATTAGCTAATTAGGCTTACGTTGACTTGGGATGCAAGCTAATCGGGACCAAGCCTCGAATAGGCAAGTAAATGTGTTTAATTAAAGTGATCAACTATATTTAAGCCTAGATTGACTTGGGATGCAAGCTATATGTGACCAATCCTGAAATATTCAAGTGAGGCCAATTAAGTTCATTGAGGTCATTAGGGTACTTGGTGCTGCGATGGCCAAGCGATCCCCAATGGAACCCACCAGATACGTAGTCAATACTCGTGAATTACAGCGTGATCTCGTGAACACTTTTTGTGTGGGCGAGTCAATTGGTGTTGTGATCTTCAAGCGATTCCCAATGAAACCCGAATGACACGTAGCCAATACTCGCGAAATACAATGTGATCACGTGAACACTTCGTGTATGGGCTTGTGATTTCATGTGTGCCTAGTCAAGCCAGGAACAGCCGAGGGCCGACAAGCTCTGCTCTCTCCAAGTTTTGCGCGACTCAACGCAAGCGGCGCAACTATGTTGCTGGGTCGAAAAGCACGGCCGATGACAGATATCGAGGGGTTGGCGTACATTTAACAGTCTAATGACAGCATTTCGCAATATCGAGCCCTAAGTTTCGTAGTTTGCAGCGTCTGGTCACTTGCCTTCCCCGTGTTTTTAGAGCTGTTTACTTCCAGTTAGGTTTCTCTGGCTACAGAGAAGGGGGTGATACTTCTAACAATAATTGTTGTGTTTTTACGCCCCAAGAACACGATGTGATTGTGAGTGACGCTGAAGTGGAGGGCCGCCGATAGTTCGACACCGTGATGTTCTTTATCGTGCATTAAATCTAAGCTCACGGGCTTCTAGCATGTTGCGTCCATCGAAATGCTCACGCCGCCTCCGAGATTCACTTCCGTCACCTAACACGCTGTTGCGTAATATATGACTCCAAGTGGAAAGTCGTAAATTTATAAGGTGTTGGCTCGCGGCACACACAAATCGGTTCATATCACAAATGATCGCGCGCGTGTGTTACCGCTATACTCTAAGAGAAAAAAAAGTGTTTTCTGACCATTTTGGCTTGCCACGTATATGGCCCTCTTTTAAAGGGCCACGTCAACTCTCTCTGAAGATCATCATACACTCTTTGAAGAGTCGCGTGGCCCACAAGAAGGTCACAGTGCCACTTTAAAAACAGTCACATATGTGGCAAGTCAGGAATCCCCGACAGGAGTCGCACACACTCCTTTTTCTTAAGAGTGTACGGATCTGCTGCTCACCGGCTCCGTCCATCGAAGTGCGCAAGGAAACAAGAAACACTGCCTAACTTTCGTGATTTTTTTTTATTAAACTCAAATACTATAACCTGGGGTTTTGCGTGCTATAACCACGATACGATTACATGGACGCGGTAGAGGAGGGCGACGCAAATTTCGACCGTCTGGTGTCCTTTAACGTGCCCTCCCACAGCTCAACACAACGGCCCAGAAAAGTAGGCAGTGGGAAAGGAGGGGGGCTGCCCCCGCCCCCTTCCCGGAATTGTGATGGTTGTGAGAGAAAATGGGTGTTTTTCAAGGCCTTCAGCAAGTGGGCCTTCCCTCCCCCCAAAAAATATTCCTGGCTACGAGCCTGCACGCGCCTCTATGATTTCACCTCCAGCAAAATGCGACCGCCGCGGCCAAAATCAAAACCGTAATTTGCGGGTCAGCAACAGAGCACCCTTCTAATAGCGTTGGCAGTTTTCGGTTAAGCCGACATAACAGTATTACGCTGTGCCCCTTGAGAAATGGTGAAATATAAGCTCACCGTTCTTGCCATAACCCTCTCAACGCTAGAAAAAGACATGGCTTGCCGGAATTGGTCTCAGGTAAAGATTCCGTAGTCCTCAACGTGGCCCGTGCTGCTTCATGTGGCAGGACTTGTCGCACTGTTGAAGGCAGGAGGATTTGGGATGCAAAACTGGTGCATACGTCGTTCGTTCCCGTCTACATCACGAGAACATGAGTCAACGTTTTCTCTGGATTCATGCCGGTATCCGGGTGCTGGCACTGGTCGATGACGCAGCATGCGTGACCTGTTTCTGCAAAGTCATGGGCGCTACGTCGATGGGTGGCTGTAACTTTAGAGCATTAGCTCTGCGCACGAAAGCCACAGCTTCAATCCTTCTTAGGTGGAGACGGAAAGCAAAAAAAAAAAGAGGAGGGCCGCGCTCAATCGCTTTTTCCAACGCACCCGTCGGTGGTCACTCCCGTCCCGTATGGAGCATATGATGTCAGGCAGTCTTAGAACTATAGCGTACGCAAAGATAGCGCTCATTGCGGTCGCCCGGTATTTCCGTCACTTAACGTACGACGCGTTCGCATTGGCAGCAAAAGCTAACGCATAGCTTTGCGTACGCATTCGAAAACTCCCTATGAAATGTTTTAGGAGTTCCGTGCAGCATTGTCCAAGATGCAGGCCTCTTTGACCAATCAGGAGGGCGACCACATTTAAGTGCACCCTTCCGTGCCCTGTCGTCTGCTAGCGGCGAGCGCTGCAGCGGAACCGGCAAGAGAGTTTCGGAACACTGTGCCACTGCGCAATGAGATCGGCTCTAATTGTGATAGCAGTTAAAAATTCGCCTCGGCACCGTGAAAGCGCGCGTCTTCGAGATGCTTTTACGCAGTCATTTGAGGGATACGGTTCAGTACCACGGCCCGTATCGCGTTGTCAAGCAAACTTCGTTCTACGCCGTCGAGCTGCATGAGCCTTCTGACCCAGGGGTCGGCAACCTTTACAGGCGAAGGGCTGAATTGCATGAAGCCGACACCGCGTGCCCGGACGACAAATGGAGGAGGGGGAGTTGCAGGCAAAGAGAACAAAGGTAAATTGACAATTGATAATCATGTACAAAACTGGGATGGAAATCGTGTTCATTTTCAACGTGCATGTCACAAGGATGCAATTTTCAAACACAGGAGGATGGAGGACCAAGCCAACTGGAAGTGCCATCTTTCTTTGTTCCAGTCGGACCCTACTTGAGGTGAAAACTGTCATGTCTGCCGCGAGACTGGAAGTGACAAGGGGAGGGGAGAGTTCTGACGTCGTGCCGGAGACCGCATAACATTGTCCTGATGGCCGCATGCGACCCGCGGACCGCAGGTAGCCGACCCCTGTTCTGGTCAACAACGTCGATGGCATGAGATTGTCCATATGAACCTGCTGAAGCCTGCACATTGGGCAGAGCACGAGAGTGCAGTGGTGTTCTACTCGAAATTCGCCAGGATGTCTCTTTTCCGGGGATGAAACAAATGCAACAAATAAGACCGGCACTACTTGCAGAAACAGAGAACGCTGCTCATGTAGAAAGGCGGCGATTCGACAATGCGAGCCTAGCGCTGGTTCTTCTATTGCGGGTCATGTTTCTACGCATGCGCTGCCGCTATTCTCAATATGCCAATTGCCTCAATTGTTAGACTTGTTTCTTCATTCCTATGCTGACATTAAACTGCGCATGCATCGAATTTTAGCGTGCACTTACACTCTCAGCAATGTAAAGATGGATGATGAGCCTCCGGTTAGAGATCTGTTATGTTCTAGCAATCTCTGATAAATGTAGCGATCCGTCTGCCTACGTGGAAGCGGCCGCAGCTGAACAGAACGTTATAGACTATTTTACGTAAGACATGTGGGCGCCGCCACCTTGGGCTGTTGGGCGGTTAAACAAATTTCTTCTTATTCGTATGTTTCACGGCGTGAATTGATAAGGCAAAGAAACGGCGAACGCACCAACCCAATCGTTATCGTGTGTGTACGTCAGCCGCAGCACAGTTCGTTTATTTGTTGAAGATACCACAGGGCAAGGCTAACGGCCCAATATGCCGGCACCGAGCGCATCCGTAAAATAGTCTATACACCGCACTTGTACGGCAATCAGTGAATTTGTCCGCGTGTTTAACCGAAAAAAAATATCCGCGCATATCCACGAAGTGAATGATGAGTGGGCGAAGCACTGGGGATCGTTCGGCAACCCTGAATCTCCCGTGACATTGCCCACTCGCGCATGTAGATGAGTGACAACGCGTGTGTACAGTTATATAAAATGTTTATTGGTCATAAATGTTATGTCGTATTGAGTTGTGGATTCCATTTTCCTTTCATTACTGCTTTGTGGTCCGTGAACTGCAGAGGCAATTGGTTCTTCAATTGGATCTAGCCTGAAGTTGGCAAAGACAAGGTCTATGCACATCCCCCTGGTGGTAGCTCGCTGTATGCGTCGACGTTGCCTTTCGTGGGCGAGCGCGCATTCACGGTCCATGGCAGAAAGAGTATGTGCGGTCTGAAACGCGCTCATATATACCCATTTTCACTGCAGCGCCTTATCGTGTATTTCTTTTTCACAGATGTTTTCTTTTTCACTGCAGCGCCCTCCCGTGTATTTTTTTCACACATGTTTTTTTCACTTCAGCGCCCCGTCAAGTATCTTTTTTTACAGATGTTCTTTTTTTCGGTTGCGGTTCACAAATGTTTCAGTTTTTTGTCGGTTTCGGTTTCGTGGACCATGTCGGACACGGACAACGACAAGGCTCGGTACTAACGAGCTTCGCCTCCAATATCGGTCATTCCTTGTCTTTCACTCGCTCCTTCTGTCTGTGCATAACGGCGATTACATCTCACTTAGCTTATTGGCTGCGTAAAAACAACGTTAATGACGTATCTACTTCCCACTTTCGTTAGCCTATCAGATGCGCAATAAATGTACGGAAAGCTACGACACATTTCTTCCTATCGCTTTCGGCAACCACGCTCGGACGTAACATAACGGACTTCTTTAAACGTTCCGCGGCAGTGGCTACTGCATCGTGAGGATAACGTAGCACACCTAAAAGACGCCTAACCTGGCCATTAAAGCTATCATAACTTTTGTGCTCACACAACTTGGTGAGGGAAGACTTAAAGCATCCGAGCCAGAGAAAGCGACTCCGAGCGGTACCTGCAGCCACTCGCCAGAGCAATCGGAGGCCGGAAGAGGATACGAGTCACCACCTCTTCTGTAGCAAACACACGAGACGCGGGAGTCACTTGATCAGATCATGGTCGGACTCCGAGTAGAAAGTGAGAGCTCTCAGAGATGCAGCGTGGTGCTCTAAAAGAGCCAGCCGAACGTAGTCAGAGCGCTCGATTTCGACCAGCTGAACGTGACGCGCGCTTCCAGAGCGCTCTGGAGCTCTCGAAAACGACCAGTGGAATGTACCAACAATCAAATCGTGCCAAAACAACGGCATAATGAAAACGGTTAGCACACGGTAAGATTGGAACAAGAAGACGACACACACAGAGCGCTTGTTCTTCTTTTCGGTCTTCTTGTTCCAGGGTTACCGTGCGCTGACCGTTTTCATTATGTCGGCTATATACCAACTAGCTCGGACCCAGCCTCTGATTCAGTACAAAACAACGGCTTCATTATGAGGCCCGCCGTGGTGGAAGGCTCCGGATAATACTAGGACTTCTGGCATTTTGACCTCCTTCAAAATTGCTAGAGCCGCGACCGGGATAAAAAACCGTGTTCTTCGGGTCACCAGCCTAGCACCGTAACCCACTGTACCCCCACGCAAGCAGGAGCACTACTGTGAAAAAAGGAAAGAAAGAAAGAAATTATTGCCCGTATTCGAACCTTCGACGCGACGTCCACGCGCGACACATGGTGCCACTCCTTTACCGATTCGGCCGCAACGCCAGCCGAGCCCGCGGCGATAAAATTGGCCTTATCAAGATACTACGATGAAATATGCAAGCCAAAGACATGACCGCGTTTAGAAAACCTCAATTTGGAACGTGTTTTTATTCACGCCAAAACATGATCGCAGGCTCAAGTGAAAGCTGTGTCTTCATACTACTTAGATCTCTGGGAACTTTGCAGGTTTCCGTCTAGTTTTTTCAGACGGCCCGTTTTTGTCCTGAAAAACAAGGCGAAATTTCAGTGGCTTCCATAGGATCCCGTTGTTTCAACTTTAGTCGTCGTGGGAACAAAATATAACGCCCCGATGGCAAAAGCGCTGCATTTGAGAGGTACAGTACAAATTCTAGAACGTGCCTTCCTGGGAACTTTTGGAAGTTGCGCCTCTACGATTTTGTATCGCCGAGAAATCACCCTGTCCCATTGAAAACGGGCGAGCTTCCAGCAGTGGCCGCTTGGAGCGCTGATCATCCAGTGTCCCTGAAAGCTGGATATGCGCGAATAATACCTAACGTGGTTTTGAAATGCTTCGTCCATCGGACCACCTTTGAAAAACCGATGGTGTCATGCGATGCCGTCGTCATGCGACGTCCCGTCGTCTGACATATTGATGACGTCACATTGAGGTCACAAATTGCGTCGATAAGCGACGTCATATGATTACGCCATCACATGATGCCAATTTTTTTTCATCACTCGTCCTGGCGCCTAAGCCAGGACGAGTCGCTTTTGATGAGGGCCCTTAGGCTTTCGCCTTGGTAAACATTCTATGTCTCTCCAACGAAAGACGCATGAATTGAATAACGCACTTTCATAGCTGTCATCGACGAGTCAATGTGACCCAAAATGAGCGTTTTCAGAATGCCGCATCACGAACGTCATATATGTCAGTGTGAAGAGGTTTGCGCCATTCACATCATAGCTTAGCACCTTCTACGTCGTTTCTTTCAACGAAAGATGCTTGAATTGAGAAATTACACATCATCTCCCCTTACAGGCAACCATGGTGGGATGCCAAAGCATCGCGAGGGGCGCATCGAGTTTCTGTTTATCTTATGTGACTTATGAGACGGTGGTTGTCGAGGCGGCATGCAGGTATGCTTCCAGAGCGGTTACATCTAACAGGGAATACCACGCCTTATTCAATCACTGAGACTTTGAAATAATGGATGGCGCTTATGACACCATTCTTTAATCGGTCCAAGCTACAAGAAAACACAAACGCAAGACTGCAAGGCCAAGCAATAACATGTGGCCTTTGAGATTTAAAAAAAAACGGCAACATTGGTTTTTGAGGCCACGAGCAGTGGAAGAAAAGCGTTCAAAAGACATAAAAAAGGGAGCACTCCCCAGTGACCTTGCTTTAATGTTGGCTGCAGATAGAATAAACAAGCACATATCATTAGTTTCGTTTCCGTGTACGCATGTCCTTACACGTGTGGCACTTGCGACATTTTAGCGTAGATTTCAGAGTTGAACTTTCAGAGTTGAACTTCAGAGTTGAACAGAGTCGCTGAAACTTTGAAATAAATGCAATTTCTGTCTACGCAAAAACCAAGCTGCAGTAAATCACAGCGCAAGACTCCGAAGCAATGCAGTAAAGCCCGACCTCAGTGATTTAACAAGCCGACTGCATTCCTCTTGGAGACAATAACCAATTGACAACACGTGTTCCACAGTGACAATAGACGGCAGCACTCTTCAGGCAAGCTTGTTTGAATCATGGAGCACGCGTATCACATCTTTCGCTTTCAAATACGCCGCCTCAAAATCTAGTGGAACCTGCGGCATTTTATGACATATGCCAATACCCTTTAACCTCCTTTTCATGCGAGTGAAAACCACTTTCTCGTGCATCCCAAAAAAATCCTACAGCGCGAACCGCTGAGGTATAGCCTCAAAGATTACACACCCCGAGTGCGCCTTGCCTTGGAGGCCATAACCTATTCGGAACGTTATGTTTTATACTCCCACAAGATGACAGCACTCCTCAGGCACGCTTGCTTCAACGCCCAAGGTGGAGCATCATCTGCAAGACAGCGGGCGGCCAGCGTTAGCGGCAATGAATCGGCGCTTTTCTTAAACGTGCGGCGCCATGCAGCTGGCTGCATTCCGGGCAAGATACTAGCCGCGATAAGTGCTGCGCGAGTTGCGTCCGCAACTCGCGCGTCCGCAATTTTCTTTATTTGTGCTTTTCCTTTCCGTATATGTCACCATGGCAGCTGGACTACGCACTAATTTTTTACTATCCGATTTCTCACAGAGCCTGCCTTATATCGAGTATGGGGAAAAGTTGTTTTTGTCGTATGCCGCAGTTGTCTGCAAACGATTACCTGGCTGATCGCTTCTTGCTCTGCCTTAGCACAAAGGTAAAACGATCGAAGATTCAATATCGATGCCTTACTGGGTACATAATAGGCAACCGTCTCTCCTTTACTTTTCCGGTGCATTGGCCTGAAAGCGTTGCTTGGCGAGGTTAGCGGAAACGCGTGCGCGCCGAGCCTCCAGAAAAGACCGTACCGGGAAACATACGACCCCTCCCATCGGAACTGATCGACGCCGGCACTCGCAGGAACTTGCCGCTGTATAGGCCTAAGAAATCCCGGCAGAAAAAGGGCAAGTCCCGAGTCCCGACATCGGTTCGCCTTCCACTTCCGCGGACGGAGTGTTGCAGCAGCATGCGCATGCAAAATCTGCAGTGACTCTGATGTGGCCAAGCATTTCGGGAAAAATGAGGGTTATCGAAAGTGTGGCTAGTGTTCCTTCCACAAGGCGGGCATATTGTACGCAGCAAGAGAAAAGGATCCCGTCGCAACGAACCGAACATTCTGTAGCATAATTCGGCCTCTCGCACTGCCTAATCCTTTATAACGATGAATGCTAAAATGCTTGATGCCTGCGTACTGAGTTTTAGGTGCACGTTAAAGCGACCCACTCGGTAGAAATTTCAGGAGGCCTCCACTACGGCGTCCCTCATAATCCTATCGTGGTCTTGGAAGATTAAAACAAACAAATTATTACTATTCTTTACAGCACAACTCGGCAACACAACCTTGCAGCAACCTCTCAGAACAACAACCCAACCAAAAGAAACGCTTTTGCGTTCTCATCTCATCAGAATATCCCAAGAGATTCTTTGCTACTTTATTTTTAACAATCCATAAACAGACGCCAAGTGTGATCACTATATCATTTAATGGTTAGAAATAGTATAGTGGTTAGAAAGAATGTTTCAATCACCAGAAAAATAATATTAAACAGTGCATCGCAGCGAAGAAGTTAGGAGCTAGGCAATAAAGTGTGGCCTTTGAGATTGAGTGAGTCGAATGTTTTTTACCTTCAAGGCCATAACCCACGAAGGACAACTCTTTTGGAATCGTATAAGGTGGCAGCACTCCCCAGACTCTCTGCTGACCTGGGAATGAATCGGCAATTTTTGTAGAGATGCGGTGCCATGCACCTCACGCATGCAGGGCGAGATGTCTGGGCGCGATAAAAACTGCGCGAAATCTTTGCTTTCTTGTTTTTGCTATTTCTTTCCTTAAAAATCATGGTGGCTGTAACCGATGTGACGCGTCAAGTGCGGTATACGAATGAGATATTGGTGTGTACGACTTAGCTGTATCCCGAGGTCAAAATCGCTACCATGATTTCGTCTTGCATTACCTCACTCACAGAGTAAACAAATTAGAGCATGCTAGCGATGTACGTCAAAAACCGAAGAACAAATTTTGACATGTATGTGTCCGCAAGCAGTGGAACAGTGGTTGCGGCGCTCGGGTGCTTACCCGACAGTGGCGGGTTCGATCCCGGCCGCGGCGGTCGCATTTAGATGGAGGCGAAATTCTAAGGGCATTCCGAGGATTGGGAATGCCCTTAGATGGCGCCACGTACACCTGTACGTGGCGCCATTTCTCGGCGGCAGCAACGGCGTCCTGCCGTAACTGAATGGGAAATGGGCGAAAAGAAATCATATCTCTTGGAAAAAGCTAGTTATCCAGAATGACTTCGGGTTCTATATAGCAGAGACCCACTGGAACATTTTGGTCAAATTGCATTACTGCTCTACAAAGCGTGTGGCTTCCCAGGACAATTGAACGCCACCCATTAGAAATACATGGGGACCTACTGTAAACAATAAACACTCTGCGAAGCCACGCGGTTTGAAGTTTCACTGTGTAATTTTAACAGAATGTTCAAATAAGTATCTGCTCTATTGAACTGGGAGTCGTTTTTGATAACTAAATGTTTCGTCAGATATTATTTTCTTTCGCCTATTTCCCATTCAGTTACGGCAAGCAACCACTGTCACCGACGAGAGATGGCGCTACATGCACATGTCCCCAAATCCTGATCATGCTCCTGTACTGTGTGACGTCAGGGCATGTTGAACATCACCAGGCGGTAGAAGCTTCCAGAGCTCTCCAGTACGGCGTAGATCATATCGTGATTTTGGCCCTTAAAGCCTCGTGGGTAATTATTGAAAACTCACAAGGTCCCTTACTGATTCGCCTAAAACGACTAAAATTTCTTCTTCTTTTTGTGCTCAGTCGATATATTGATCCTCTCCCGCACCCCTACGCAATCTTTCTACGCGTATATTTGTTTTTCACTGCCTCCAAGATCGTAGCCACTGCAAGCTTTCTGCACTTCACCGGGTTTCGCATGGCCTCCGTGATCGGCCCACCTTTTACCAAGTGAAAAGATCATGTGATGGCGTCACCATGTCCAGTCACGTTATGTGTCGTCGTAGTGACGTCACGATAACATCACTGATTTTGGCCACAAGTAGCGTCATTATGACGTAATATGGTGACGTCATCGCGCGACGACGACTTTTTGCATCACTCGTGTTGATGCCGACACCGCGGAACGCCAACGCCGCCGATGATCAATTTCCGTGTTTTTTGAGATATCTAAGGGTTTCGGCTTAATCCTAACATCTAACAGGGTGCGTAAAATCCGCATTTCTCTTCCGGTCTCATAATTGTTTGATAATTTAGGAACACTGTAGCCACTGAGCATAATCACCTTCACATTTCGATGAAAACCTGCGTTCTTTAACCTCGTTTCCATTCGCGACAAAACCATTATATGATGATTTCCAAAGCAACCATACAACCGAAAGCCTTGGAGCGTGTCCTTCGAAATTAAATGAGCCGGGGAGGCGCCTTGTTTCCAGGCCATAACCGACTGGATCGATTGTTTCACAATCTCTGAAGGTAGCAGCACTTCTCAGGCAAGCTGGCTTGAACTCCGAAGATAGCACGTTATCGGGAGGACAACGGTCTGCCTGTTCCTCGGGCTATAAATTGACAATTTTTGAGGACATGCGGCGTCATACAGAGCTCGCGACATGGTGGCTCCTAGGCACAATGCTTAGGCTGCATAATGTTTAAGGCCAATCCCCTAGATGCTTCACTAAACGCGAAAAGTGACCGTCGGTGTCGGCGTCCCGCGGCGTCAGCAGGAGTGATGAAAAAAGCATCATCACGTAATGACGTCTTCGTATGATGCCCCCATGACGTCATAGATCACCAAACATTCTGACGTCGGTATAACATTACCGTGATGTAGCTGTGACGTCATCGCATCACATCTTCGCTTGGTCAAAGGTAGGCCAATCACGGAGGCACTGCAAAACCAGGTGAGGTGCAGAAAGCTTGCAATGTATGCGATCCTGGAGGTAGTCGAAAAGCAGGATAGGATCAGAATTACCTGGGAGAGGCGAGGGGGTAATCATTGCATAGACTGAAAAAAAAAAAGTTGCTTTTGCCTTCGAGTCGTGTTAGTGGAATGCATAGGAGACCCTGTGAGATTGTCATTCGCGCTTTAGCTTTCGTAGGCGTCGGTGTGGCTGTGGGCCATCGCACCAACATTCAGCTACTTAGTTTCTTTTGGGGATTCTTTGATGTAATGAGTACGGCTAAAAACGATGCATTTTTGCTCTACAGTTTCTTGGAAAAGATCATAAAAGTGATTTCTTCTTGAATTACCTCACTGTAGAGGTAAACAAAAAATGGCTAATTGTGATGCCACACTAGGTGCATCAGAGGTAACCGCACTTAATTTGCTATTCCGGCATTTAGTATTTCTGTGAGAATAGAGAAAGGCTGTGGCCATTGAGCATGATTGCTGTCGTATCTCTTGGTTATAAAAAGTCCGAAATGGGCACGATGGAGGCGTGAAAATAAAGATGTGAATTGGCTAATTTTATGGCTTGTGCACTTGGGCTGAAATTCGTGCTTGTTTGAAATATGTCCTAAAATTGTGTTGCAGTTAGTCAGTTTTCTTTTATTGCATTTTCACAATCCTCAGATTAGTGATGTGTTTTCGCGTATACACAGCTTCGTCGAGAACTGACAATATTAGTTCATAAAAGTTCCAACGCGATGAACGTATTCGTCCAGAATCAACCTGAGGTAGGTACTCAGGTTCAAGAGCATCGCGTCAAGTATTTATCTCCAAACAATGAAGAGCACCACGTGGACATATGAGATCCGCTCATTGATGATAAGCTTGTAAGCATATGACGAATATCTAATGAAGCGCAGCGAGTGGGCACAAAATGTTCACTAACTAAGAGCCGTGTGCTCATATAATACCTACTCAATAAAGTGCAGCATGTGGATATACGATATACAATCAGTAAAGACGCTGAGGGAAGGGGGGCCGCATGGGATGTCGTGAGTGGGCCGCCGCAGCAGGATGGCCGCTACTCGTCACTAGCCGTGATTGGCTGAAAGCTGACGCTGTGAGAGGGAAACTTTTTACGCCAGTTCCGCCGTTTGCGATGGCTTCTTTGCTCGCGCTCTCTTTTTTCCGCCAGCCGCAGTCGAAGGGGCCACTGCGCTCCGGCAACAAGTGTCAGTAGTGCGAGACGTTCGCGAACGCTTCGCCAGCGTGGTTCAACCTACCGCCGCTTTTTTTCTTTGTTATCACGTGAGTACGTGGCCGCCGGAGGAGGTGCGGCGAAGCGGCTGCAGCCATGGATCAGCTCTTCGGGAATCTGAAGGGCTTCTTTAAGACTGAGTTCACCGTCATCGACAACAATGTGTTTCGGCTGCACTAAAAGGCGACGGTGTGCATCCTCATCACCTTCAGCCTCCTGGTGACGGCGAGGCAGTACATCGGCGACCCCATCGACTGCATCAGTAGGGACGAGCTGCCACCCAACCTGATAGACACCCTCTGCTGGATACACACCACCTATTCGCTCACGGACGCCTGGCACAAGAAAGTGGGCGTCGAAGTGCCTTACCCCGGCGTGGAAAAGTACAAGCAGGGCGAGAAGCGCGTCTACCATGCCTACTACCAATGGGTATGCTTCGTGCTCTTCATTCAGGCCGTGCTATTCTACGTACCTCGCTACTTCTGGAAGGCTGTCGAAGGCGGTCGCATCAAGAACCTCATCCTGGGCCTCCACATTCCCATCCTCCCCGAGGAAGCCAAAGAAAACAGCCGCAAACTGCTCGTCGAGTACCTGGCCATCAACCTGAACAACCACAACATACTTTTCTACGGATACGTGGTGGCCGAGGTGTGCAACTTCGTCAACGTCGTGGGCCAGATGTTATTCATGGACATGTTCCTCGGGGGCGAGTTCTTCAGCTACGGTTCCAAGGTGCTGCAGTTCACCGACTGGGACCGGTCCGTGGGCTTCGACCCCTTGATCAAGGTGTTCCCCAGGCTAGCCAAGTGCACTTTTCACATGTACGGTCGCTCGGGCGACGTGCAGAAGCACGATGCCTTGTGCATCCTGCCCATGAACATCATCAACGAGAAGATATATGTTTTCCTCTGGTTCTGGTTCATTATCCTCGCCGTGCTCTCCGGGGTGGTGCTCATCTACAGGGCCTTCGACATCTTCCTCCCCCAAATCCGCTTCATTGTCCTCCGGCGCCGCGCCATGCTCGCAAACAAGGACTACGTGGAGCGCGTCTGCGACCACTGCAAGCTCGGCGACTGGCTCGTTCTCAATCTGCTCTGCAAGAACATGGATCCCGTCAACTTCCGAGCTCTCATCAAAGACTACGTGCGACGCCTCGACCACAAGAGCATTGACAACGCGTAGACACTCGCTATGGCCGCTGTCTGTCTCGTGTGCGTTCTTTTTTCGACGCCGCGTCTCGCGGTTGCGGGCACGAGGATCTGTAGCACACCTTGACACTGGCAAGTCCGTGCCCCTCCGTTCCTGTTTAATTTTTATTGCGATAGCAATTATATGGACACTCTCGGCTGATTTTGCCGTCACCATCGTGTCCTGGATATGTATATGTATGTGTATATATAAAAAAGGCACAAAGAAAAATAAAGCAGAAGAAACAAATTCCGAAGCACCCAAGCGAGGATTCAAACCATCGACCCCTCGCTCCCCAACCCGCTGCACTAGAGAACTCAACTATGCCCCATGCATACGCCGGCAAAATAACGGCGAGCTATTTACATACACCATTTACCGCTGGTGGTAAGCAAATTTCGGAGGAGCTTGTTTGTTTTCGTGAATCCGGCAGCTTGAGCTCTCTGTCGGTACGCACGCTCTGCTTCGAGGGAGACAAAAGACAAGAGGGCGTATAACCGTTTGGAGCCAGTAATCCAGCTTTGACTTGAGCTGCCTTTTACAGCATGCCTTCAAGCAAGGCATTGCAAGTGCCAAGATGATGATGTAGGGAGCAATATCAGAGTTGCCTATGCTGCCACTGTTGTAATCTTTTTGTACTTGAGTTGTCTCTTAGTAATCACTGTCATGCTGGCTGTGAACCTAGGAACAATTTCAAATCATATGCAATGAAAGACTAGAGCAAAATATGGACAGCCGGCGGTATCTGCATGCTGTTGTTCGCGCCTTTTTGTCATTAAATTCTTTCTCATTGTTCTGTCATCAAGAATCTCTATGCGACGTCGTTATACGTCTGCTGCTTGAAGTATAAGCGTCCTGTTTCTCTCTCTCTCTGTCTTTTTAGAAGCGTCGGTGTTGCAATCTATACTCTT
Organism: Rhipicephalus sanguineus; assembly: GCF_013339695.2. Lineage (NCBI taxonomy): Eukaryota > Metazoa > Arthropoda > Arachnida > Ixodida > Ixodidae > Rhipicephalus > Rhipicephalus sanguineus. The sequence goes on along the minus strand of NC_051181.1, from coordinate 87,786,961 downwards.
CGCGATGAGGGGAAGCAATATTTTCGTGTTTCTTTTTTTCATGTCGCTCTGTGCCTTTTGAGAACAACAAGAATCCGAAGTCTTCCAGACTTTTATTGTGCATTCTTTGTTGCTTTATCTCTTATTTAACGTTGCACAGAGACTGCGTTTGCAAGTATCCCCCCCCTTTTCTTTCTTCTTTAGAGCCGTACTTTTTTTTTCGTCATACCATGTTTTGTTGTTGGAGATTGTGCCTGTTTCTTGCATTTTGTCAGTTTGGTGCCTGTTTCTTGCATTCTGTCAGTTCATTTTTGCACTGGCGTGCATTATACAGTGCCAGCTAGTTCTGTATCGCTCTCCGGCTACCCGGAGAACAAGAAAGGTGCCTTGCCAAACATTTCTTAAATACTGTTTTTTTACGGTCTTGCACTTCCTAGTTGCGAGGAGCAAAACTTGTTAAGCGAGGATTTTGTACTTCCAGGGCGTCATTAAAACGCTTTATTTTTGTACTGTACTACATGGTCTGTAATATAGTGATCAGTAAAAATTTAATTCATGTGCGTGTGTGTGTGTGTGTAAGCATGCATGGAATTGCCACAAAGCAACAAATGTCTGGTTGATCATGGCACGATGAATAAATGTTACAAGACGTTTCTGAGCTGTGTGTTCGGGTTGTTCCTTGACGTACCGATTCGTGTTTTCTCATCCTGGTCGCGCAGTTTTCACTACGGCGCATGCGCGGGGTGTTATGCACATTCTGTGATGCTTGTAGCTCCTGGTGCTGTTTCTTAAGAAGTCATTGAGTGTGTGCCTTTGTTCACGCTTACTGAGGATGCGGCGGTAATAGTGTCCCTTTTTACGTACGCATGCGCAGATGTCTCAGCCGCCCGGATGAAACAGTGCTCATCCCCGCGCTCTGTCTACGCATGCAGCGGTAGGGTATCAGTGGCTATCGGAGTCCCGCTGTGGCGAGCCAAGTCGCGGGTTCGATTCTCTGTCGCATACCGACAGGGAGAGAGTGCGAAAAGTCTCGTCCACTGTGTTTTCTTTTCTTCGTTTTTTTTTAGCCTTGCACGTTACGCAACCCACGGCGATAGAAATGCATGCATAGCCCCCCAACTATAGAGAAGACGATCAAGCCCTCCGGATGGTCTCGTGGACTGCTGATCCCTTGTTCAGGCGACACGTGCGAGAGTGTGGAGTGATATTTCCAATTTCTCATACACTGTGCCATTCAGTAACATTGTTACGTACGAAATGGTGTCAAAGACGTGTCTTTTAAGAGACTCGGCGCATACGATTAACTTACGTATAGCTGTCACCTCGACTCTATACACATGCGTCCATTCAGGGCAAACGAAAGGTAATACCTAGGGTTACGATATGATGGATTAATGGGCGTCGTTTCATTGAACAAGGTTTCACCGACAGATGAGAAGGGCGGGTACTTTTCGATATGCGATCAACGTGTCCGGGTGTGGAGTGAATACAAAGTATGGCACTTCTAACCACGTTCGCAATATCAGAATTCGAGCGCAAAACATTTCTGCGCTTTCTGTTCTGCGGAACATAGTTCACATAAGCAAGTTCATGAAGTTAATGATCTGAGACTAAGAGAGAGATACGGTGCGAGAGAACAGGTCGAAAAGGCACGACTAAAATGTTTGCCAACAAATGCGCGCGAGCACTGCACTCTAATAAAAAAAAAGTCAAAAGAGGGTCCCGGCACCGTGACTATCTTCGGGTATCCAGTTGACCCCTTTTATAAGGTAGAAGCAGAAAAAGAGAGTTAGCGTTTCTAAAGTAGTCACAAGACTCTCGTGAAGCGCGTTTCGATTGGCTTTCTTGATGACGGCGCCGCCGTATCCGCGGTACATATCGCGCGTTTGCTGTTCGGCCCCGTTGTGTTGCCGTGGCTCGCCGACAGAGCCGGGCCAGGCCCCGGAAAGTCTCAAGTTCCAGCGATCGCCGCAGAGGGCGAAAAAATCAGCCGCGGCGAGTTCCATCGAGATACGGTGCGAGAGTAATGCGCGTATGGTGGAGCTACTGACCCCTTTTTGGGGTGGTGAGATAAATTAGTTCGCATTTTTCGTTTTGGGAGCGCTCAACGCGGCCAAAACTTTTATTTCAGAATGTATCATAAGATTGTTAGAAGCTTAGTTACTGTGTCATTTTTCATAAGGCTAGCAGGGGCCAGTTTTCATGTTACTTCTAGAGTTAATACAAGAGCTTGATTGTTTAAGGAAAAGTATTGAGATTACACTGGCGCTCAAAAAGCAGCAGTCCATTGGCATCGATTGCGCTTCGGTCGTTTATTTCATTCAAATTGTACCGCGGTCATTTTCTTTGATTGGCGTTACGCAGTCCCTTTTATTGCGATAGCAATTATATGGACAGTCTCGCCTGATTTTTGCCGTCGACGTCGCCGTCGCCGCCGTCATGCTGCGTATATTTTTAAGTATGTATATATACATCAATATCCCAAAGAAAAGTAAATCAGAAAAATGCTTCCGAAGCGCGGAATCGAACCAGCGACCTCCCACGTCGCAGCGCGGAGCGCTAAGCACAACTCCACAAAGCGCAGATCCCTCAGGTAGCTAACGGCGAGTGTTATATACACACCCTTTACCATTTGCAGTCCTCCGAGACGGCAGGCGCTTATAACCGTTTCTTCATTACCAGCGAGATGGCGCTAGGAGCGCGACGGGCGCACTTAAAGGCGTCGGCCAGCTCTCTCGCTTCTTCTAATATTTGCGCAGGGAGAACCTTGCCCTTCCGCTGTCTGCTCGCGCGGGCGCTCGAACAAGCTACCGCAGTGTTCATGATTCCCAGCAGATGGAGCTACGTGGTAGCTCTCACCGCGCATCGCGTACGTGTAGCTAAAAGCGTTTCAGATGTCGTGCACGTAGCGTACGTGTACTTTTCACGTTTGCGTATGTGAAGTCCCTACGTACGTGAAATTAAAGCTGTCTAGGAGCTGCCGTATAGTGATGGACGCGCGGTAGTTGCAGCGCGTCCATCACGCGCCGCTTTTCTTGCTATCGCATTCAGTGGCGCACCAACTTGTTCGCGAGTGGGGGGGCTGGCCTCCATCACCCCGTTCGCCGTATATATATATATACATAATCTTATATTTTGCCTTGTTGCTCCCAGTCGAAATAGTGCTTCTGGCGCATTGTTATTATTATTACTATTATATATATTATATATATTATATTACTATAAATGTTAACGTATCAACCTCAACTTCTTTTTAAGTAAGAATTTGTGGTATTAGAGGCGTAGTACATTCTTTATACTAATCGTTTTAAATGCGAAGCATTTCTTAGCGAACCTCTGGCACTTTGAGCGTTTCTATCTACGTATCTATCTATCTATCTATCTATCTATCTATCTAGCCGCCTACGTCTGGGCGCTCTCATGATCGCCTCCTTAACTTGGTATAGACCAAAATTTGCATGGGAGGGTAAGAGGATTTGACGAATATGACTGCCGGGTCATGACATAAATACCGTTAAAATCCTGTCATGTACGTCGTCAAACCCTTTCCACTAGACACGTGTGGAACATACCCGTTTACCACGGGCCGCGGTGTACGGGTATGCGCCACAGGTGATTGACAGTTTATGTCTACCCAGAAACGGCGAGAACAGACATTGGTAACTTAAATGCTAGAGAGTTAAGTAAAACCAACATCGGCAGCGTTGACACAACGAATAGAAATAATGAAAATTAGGATACCAGCAGGAATCGAACCCAAGCACTCTGCGTGGCAATCAGGTATTCTACCACTGAGCCGCGCCAGGTCTATAAATTGGTTTGGAAAAACAGCCTACGCAGGCGTAATATCGGTGCAACGTCAATTGTGGTTGTGGTGCTGACTATCTAATTTTACAAGAAAGCAATAAACACTACATGATACTCCTACGATGTGTACTGCTACGATACGGGCGTCATATCAGATTGACGTCTGTAGTTCCAGTGTTGGCTCCGCTTTTATAGCAGTCTAATAAACATTACGTTTGTATTCCTATGATTCAGCAAGCTATATTGAAGCATTGCTCGACCCCGGAGGAATACAATAACGAAAGTTACATATGATATCCACATCACCGCATCGTAAAGTGCACTTCGTCCACCAGAACGACGAAGTGTCCTCTTCATTTCTTAAGAGGCTGGGCGATGGCCTCATGCTGACCGAGGATAATGTCAGATTGATTGACAGCCATTTGTAGACTAGGCTACGTAGGCCACATACGCCCAGGTAGTCTACGAATAGGACAAACACCATCCACTGATGTTGGTCTACGTAGCACTATCCAGTCCTACCAGCCTCGACAGCCTATGCCTCACCAACGTGAAAGGTGGCTTCAGGTTCCGACATGTCGCCGGCTCTGTCGACAGACAATTTGTAGACGAAATGACCGAGGCATCCACGAATTCCAACAGCTCTCCTATACCACATACTTCAATACTTATGGACCCCTCTTCACTACGGTCACGACCGGATTCTATAACAAGTCATGACCAGCTGCTGGTGCTCACTGATCACGGTGATGACGCCCTTGTTCAAGAAATGTCAAGACCTTCTTGCACACATGCACACGGGTTCGTGAAACGCGCGTGCGTTCTCGGGACACGTATAAGCACTACATATCAGCTTACCGCTTGTGGTGTTGGTAATACCCACGTTGTCATTGCCAGCGTTACCCAACCGTAAACAACTGCTTATATAACACATATGCAACTCTTCAACATATATATGTGTGCGTATAAAATATATAGAAATCTTTAGCGTCATTTTGTAACGTGTCGCTCAGTAAAAAAAGTTACGCCACAGTCACCTACCTGCCGCATGCTTCGCATAACATCGACTCCCATGGTACGTGGGATCTGCCGAATTTTTTGTATTTGCAACTTTGCTTGGACAGTGCGAACTTCATAGTAGAACACAGCGCCATAATAGAAGACAACAAGAACCAAACAGGACCAGCGCTGAACAGCGCTGCTCCCTTTTTGGTCTTTGTCTTCGATGTATTGCGCTGTTTTCTACTTTGCTTGGAAGGCCCTCTGGCCCCTCCAAGTAAATACGCCTATGTAAACGGTGTAAGCACAAATTTTCTTTAGAAAAAATTTGCGTTATTATAACGTAAAAATACCCCGCATTTTTTTTTCCTTCGGCATTGGTCGTTAGGTATTTATGATTGGTCGAAATTTTCTGGGTCATACACACCTCACCTGCGCGTAACGCGATGCAACAAATGACCCTAAGACCGTCCTCTGCTTAATGACCACTCAGGCACGACTACATAAAATATAAGAAAGTACGATATTTTCAGTACGGCATATTTTTGGTCATTGGTTTTTCGCCGTTCGTCAGAAATTTTTGGCGTGCCTTAAAATCACGTGCTTGTTACCCGACGTCACAAATCTGTGAAATCTCATGGTGTTAAAATTACGTGCGCACACTAAACAGCGCAATACTATGCTGAACAATACCTAAACATTTTTTTGTAATAGCCGGACAGTGTCTCATTCTGAATGTAAATCAAGAAGGATGCCCGCCGATCACATTGGAAGTGGCTACTTATAGCTGCTGGCGAGATGGATTCATATAATTATAATAAATATTTTCTGTTGTAGTATAACGATGTTGAGCTGTTCGTGCACGTGTACAACTCTCTGAACTCCTTCCTGCTGAGAGAGAGAGTAAGAGAGGGAGATAAATAAACAGGGCTGCGCGTGTGTGCTTCTTTGCCGTCCGAGTCGTATTTTGCCTTGTAGAAGTCAATTCGAGATGACTCAAGACCAACCAACCCGGCTGTGACTTCAGTCTCCTTAGTCCTGAAAACCCCGATCGCGGGATCGAATCCCAGCTCCGGCGGCCGCACTTTCGATTGAAGCGAAAATGTTTGAGGCACGTGTGCTTAAATGTAGGTGCACGTTAAAGAACCAGAGGTGGTCTAAATGTACGGAGCCCTACACTACGGAGCTCTCATAGTCGTAATGATATCGTGACTTTGGGACGTTGAATACCAACAATTATTAGACCAGAAAACCATGGACATTGAGCATTTCCCTGGTCGGTATATAGATCAACTTGCGGGACAAGCTTGAAAGCTGGGCTTCCCAATGTACTCGAGTCGACTGCCTTATTCCTCGCCTTGTTCCGAGCCGTTGCGATGCTGCAAGCTACCGTGTGATAAGGAAGGCCAAGGCAGGAAAAACTTTATTGGGCGAGTGAGTTTGGGCCCTTACGTACCCTGGGCCACCGCGCGGCCATCATATTGCGCCTATGTGTTTTTACATTAATCTAAATACGTTGGCAAGGCGAAGCAGATTAATCGGATAATCAAGCGGAAACATTCTTTAGCTTCCCCAGTGCGGCCCAACTAAAAATTGGGAGACGCTTGAGCTTCGCCTTTAACGGTTAAACGCGATAGCGATATCCAGCCCCATCCTCATCGCGCTCTGTTTCGCTTGTCATTATGTTCAGTCGCCCAGCCAGCCAGCTGCACACACACACACACACACACACACACACACACACACACACACACACACACACACACACACACACACACAAACACGGGCGCGCGCTCGCTTGTTATTATGTTCAGTCGCCCAGCCAGCCAGCTACACACACACACACGCGCACACACACGCACAAACACGCGCGCGCGCGCTCGCTTGCATGTGTTCAGATCGGCCCAGCCAGCAAGCTACACACACACACACGCGCACACACACGCACAAACACGCGCGCGCGCCGCTCGCTTGTCATCGTGTTCAGTCGCCCAGCCAGCCAGCTACACACACACACACGCGCACACACACGCACAAAACACGCGCGCGCGCGCCTCGCTTGTCATTGTGTTCAGTCGCCCAGCCAGCCAGCTACACACACACACACGCGCACACACACGCACAAACACGCGCGCGCGCGCTCGCTTGTCATTGTGTTCAGTCGCCCAGCCAGCCACGCTACACAACACACACCACAACACGCACCGCACGCAGCAAACACCGCGCTACACCCGCGCGCTCGCTTGTCATTGTGTTCAGTCGCCCAGCCAGCCAGCTACACACACACACACACACGCACGCACGCACAAACACGCGCTCGCGCGCTCGCTTGTCATTGTGTTCAGTCGCCCAGCCAGCCAGCTACACACACACACACACACGCACCACGCACAACACGCGCTCGCGCGCTCAGCTTGTCATTGTGTTCAGTCGCCCAGCCAGCCAGCTACACACACACACACACACGCACGCACGCACAAACACGCGCTCGCGCGCTCGCTTGTCATGTGTTCAGTCGCCCAGCCAGCCAGCTACACACACACACACGCAGCACGCACAAACACGCGCTCGCCGCTCGCTTGTCATTGTGTTCAGTCGCCCAGCCAGCCAGCTACACACACACACACACACACGCACGCACGCACAAACACGCGCTCGCGCGCTCGCTTGTCATTCTGTTCAGTCGCCCAGGCCAGCCAGCTACACACACACACACACACGCACGCACGCACAAACACGCGCTCGCGCGCTCGCTTGTCATTGTGTTTTCAGTCGCCCAGCCCAGCCAGCTACACACACACACACCACACGCACGACGCACAAACACGCGCTCGCGCGCTCGCTTGTCATTGTGTTCAGTCGCCCAGCCAGCCAGCTACACACACACACACACACGCACGCACGCACAAACACGCGCTCGCGCGCTCGCTTGTCATTGTGTTCAGTCGCCCAGCCACCCAGCTACACACACACACACACACGCACGCACGCACAAACACGCGCGCGCGCGCTCGCTTGTCATTGTGTTCAGTCGCCCAGCCAGCCACCTACACACACACACACACAAACACGGGCGCGCGCTCGCTTGTCATTATGTTCAGTCGCCCAGCCAGCCAGCTACACACACACACACACAAACACGGGCGCGCGCTCGCTTGTCATTATGTTCAGTCGCCCAGCCAGCCAGCTACACACACACACACACACGCACGCACGCACAAACACGCGCGCGCGCGCTCGCTTGTCATTGTGTTCAGTCGCCCAGCCAGCCAGCTACACACACACACACGCGCACACACACGCACAAACACGCGCGCGCGCGCTCGCTTGTCATTGTGTTCAGTCGCCCAGCCACCCAGCTACACACACACACACACACGCACGCACGCACAAACACGCGCTCGCGCGCTGGCTTGTCATTATGTTCAGTCGCCCAGCCAGCCAGCTACACACACACACACACACGCACGCACGCACAAACACGCGCTCGCGCGCTCGCTTGTCATTGTGTTCAGTCGCCCAGCCAGCCAGCTACACACACACACACACACGCACGCACGCACAAACACGCGCTCGCGCGCTCGCTTGTCATTATGTTCAGTCGCCCAGCCAGCCAGCTACACACACACACACGCACGCACGCACGCACAAACACGCGCTCGCGCGCTCGCTTGTCATTGTGTTCAGTCGCCCAGCCAGCCAGCTACACACACACACACACACGCACGCACGCACAAACACGCGCTCGCGCGCTCGCTTGTCATTGTGTTCAGTCGCCCAGCCAGCCAGCTACACACACACACACGCGCACACACACGCACAAACACGCGCGCGCGCTCGCTTGTCATTGTGTTCAGTCGCCCAGCCACCCAGCTACACACACACACACACACGCACGCACGCACAAACACGCGCTCGCGCGCTCGCTTGTCATTATGTTCAGTCGCCCAGCCAGCCAGCTACACACACACGCACAAACACACGCGCGCTCGCTCGCTTGTTATTATGTTCAGTCGCCCAGCCAGCCAGCTACACACACACACACACACAAACACGCGCTCGCGCGCTCGCTTGTCACTATGTTCAGTCGCCCAGCCAGCCAGCTACACACGCACACAAACACACACGCGCGCGCTCGCTTGTCATTATGTTCAGTCGCCCTGCCAGCCAGCTACACACACACACACACACAAACACGCGCGCGCGCGCTCGCTTGTCATTATGTTCGGTCGCCCAGCCAGCCAGCTACACACACACACAACACACGCGCGTGCGCTCGCTTGTTATTATGTTCAGTCGCCCAGCCAGCCAGCTACACACACACACACGCGCACACACACGCACAAACACGCGCGCGCGCGCTCGCTTGTCATTGTGTTCAGTCGCCCAGCCACCCAGCTACACACACACACACACACGCACGCACGCACAAACACGCGCTCGCGCGCTCGCTTGTCATTATGTTCAGTCGCCCAGCCAGCCAGCTACACACACACGCACAAACACACGCGCGCTCGCTCGCTTGTTATTATGTTCAGTCGCCCAGCCAGCCAGCTACACACACACACACACACACAAACACGCGCTCGCGCGCTCGCTTGTCATTATGTTCAGTCGCCCAGCCAGCCAGCTACACCACACACACAAACACACACGCGCGCGCTCGCTTGTCATTATGTTCAGTCGCCCAGCCAGCCAGCTACACACACACACACAAACACGCGCGCGCGCGCTCGCTTGTCATTATGTTTCGGTCGCCCAGCCAGCCAGCTACACACACACACAAACACACGCGCGTGCGCTCGCTTGTCATTATGTTCAGTCGCCCAGCCAGCCAGCTACGCACACACACAAACACACGCACGTGCGCTCGCTTGTCATATGTTCAGTCGCCCAGCCAGCCAGCTACACACACACACACGCGCACACACACGCACAAACACGCGCGCGCGCGCTCGCTTGTCATTGTGTTCAGTCGCCCAGCCACCAGCTACACACACACACACACGCACGCACGCACAAACACGCGCTCGCGCGCTCGCTTGTCATTATGTTCAGTCGCCCAGCCAGCCAGCTACACCACACGCACAAACACACGCGCGCTCGCTCGCTTGTTATTATGTTCAGTCGCCCAGCCAGCCAGCTACACACACCACACACACAAACACGCGCTCGCTTGTCATTATGTTCAGTCGCCCAGCCAGCCAGCTACACACACACACAACACACCGCGCGCGCTCGCTTGTCATTATGTTCAGTCGCCCAGCCAGCCAGCTACACACACACACACACACAAACACGCGCGCGCGCGCTCGCTTGTCATTATGTTCGGTCGCCCAGCCAGCCAGCTACACACACACACAAACACACGCGCGTGCGCTCGCTTGTCATTATGTTCAGTCGCCCAGCCAGCCAGCTACGCACACACACAAACACACGCACGTGCGCTCGCTTGTCATTATGTTCAGTCGCCCAGCCAGCCAGCTACACACACACACACGCGCACACACACGCACAAACACGCGCGCGCGCGCTCGCTTGTCATTGTGTTCAGTCGCCCAGCCACCCAGCTACACACACACACACACACGCACGCACGCACAAACACGCGCTCGCGCGCTCGCTTGTCATTATGTTCAGTCGCCCAGCCAGCCAGCTACACACACACGCACAAACACACGCGCGCTCGCTCGCTTGTTATTATGTTCAGTCGCCCAGCCAGCCAGCTACACACACACACACACACACAACACGCGCTCGCGCGCTCGCTTGTCATTATGTTCAGTCGCCCAGCCAGCCAGCTACACACACACACAAACACACACGCGCGCGCTCGCTTGTCATTATGTTCAGTCGCCCAGCCAGCCAGCTACACACACACACACACACAAACACGCGCGCGCGCGCTCGCTTGTCATTATGTTCGGTCGCCCAGCCAGCCAGCTACACACACACACAAACACACGCGCGTGCGCTCGCTTGTCATTATGTTCAGTCGCCCAGCCAGCCAGCTACGCACACACACAAACACACGCACGTGCGCTCGCTTGTCATTATGTTCAGTCGCCCAGCCAGCCAGCTACACACACACGCACAAACACACGCGCGCTCGCTCGCTTGTTATTATGTTCAGTCGCCCAGCCAGCCAGCTACACACACACACACACACACAAACACGCGCTCGCGCGCTCGCTTGTCATTATGTTCAGTCGCCCAGCCAGCCAGCTACACACACACACAAACACACACGCGCGCGCTCGCTTGTCATTATGTTCAGTCGCCCAGCCAGCCAGCTACACACACACACACACACAAACACGCGCGCGCGCGCTCGCTTGTCATTATGTTCAGTCGCCCAGCCAGCCAGCTACACACACACACACACAAACACGCGCGCGCGCGCTCGCTTGTCATTATGTTCAGTCGACCAGCCAGCCAGCCAGCTACAACACACACACACACACACACACACACACACACACACACACACACACACACACACACACACACAAACACGCGCGCGCGCGCTCGCTTGTCATTATGTTCAGTCGCCCAGCCATCCAGCCAGCTACACACACACACACACACACGCACAAACACGCGCGCGCTCACTTGTCATTATGTTCAGTTGCCCAGCCAGCCAGCTACACACACACACAAACACGCGCGCGCGCTCGCTTGTCATTATGTTCAGTCGCCCAGCCAGCCAGCTACACACACGCGCACAAACACGCGCGCGCTCGCTCGCTTGTCATTATGTTCAGTCGCCCAGCCAGCCAGCTACACACACACACAAACACGCGCGCTCGCTCGCTTCTCATTATGCTCAGTCGCCCAGCCAGCCAGCTACACACACACACACAAACACGCGCGCGCGCTGGCTTGTCATGATGTTCAGTCGCCCAGCCAGCCAGCTACACACACACACACACGCACAAACACGCGCTCGCTCGCTCGCTTGTCATTATGTTCAGTCGCCCAGCCAGCCAGCTGCACACACACACACAAACACGCGCGCGCGCTCGCTTGTCATTATGTTCAGTCGCCCAGCCAGCCAGCTACACACACACACACGCGCGCGCGCGCGCGCGCGCACATGACGCACCTATAGTAAACGTAAAGGTTTCCGCCCTCTTCAACAGCAATGTTTTGACAACAGTGTCTCCTCTACTGTGTGTAAGAGAATGCGCGCACGAATGTGTGTGCCCTTTGTAACGCGTTCGTAAGGGAATACGCGCAGTAATGTGTGCGCTTTTTGTAATTGGTGGCCAGCTTTACACCACTAACTACTTTGCGCAATTCACATGCTGTGACGTCTGCTGGCAATGTACGCTTGCACCACGTTTTACCTCTCGTACTGTGACGCCTGTACACAGGACGCGTAGGTTTGGGAATCAGGAAAGTTACCTTTAGTGCAGTTCCAAGCAGTGGCGTGGCTCTGCGTTAGAATACCTCCTTCATCACGCCGAAGGCCGAGGTTCGATTCCACCTCTGGTCCACCTTCTTTCATTATTTGCATCCATGGCGGTTTTTCGGTCACGAACAATGATGATTTTTCGCTCACAACCAATGATGCAGAAGCCGACATCGAAATTTCTGCGACACGGGCTCTGTATAACGCTATCGTGTTAAAACATTCAACAGTTCTACACAATCATCGACTGATAGCAAATTTGATATAGAGAAGCGGTGATGCTATTCCTTTCCTATGAAAGAAAATGAATTTCCTGAAACAGGAAGCGCGTTTGATCGGTCCATCAAACGTTTACTGGTTCCTTCCCGTATTTGCGTCGCCGATTATGTAAGTTTCAGGCCAGGCAGAGCAGAATAAAATCATGACAGAGTGTTCTAACGTTAAGAGCCCCTACTCAGCCTTCTCTGTAATGCTGTAGCGCAAAGCGTCGCATAAGTGGCCTGCACCGCAGAGAACTTACAGTGCGTGGTCGTGAGACACTGGAGACATTCTCCACAGCAGAAGCGCAGGACAAAGTTCGTATTATAATTAAGTGATTGCTGTGTATAACTAAAAGCTCGCCGCAGGTCATGGTTTCCCAGTGTGCAGCCGACAGTGACCACTGTCGAAAGTGGGGGGGCTCCGCCCTTCTAACTTTTCTCAGTGGGGGGGCTAGCGCCCCGCTTGCCCCCCCTCCCCCTCGGTAGATACGCCTATGGTCGCAGGTTCGGTCCCTGCCCGCGGCAAATTCTCTTTTCGTCCACTTTTCTTTCTTCACATTTACCTTACATTTACTACTAATAACATCCCCTATATTTTCCTTGGCATTATTGTCTGTTAGTGCTCATTAATATTGTGTATAACAAAGAAAAACGAGCCCTTAAAATTAACACTTCTTTCCTTCTGCGCTCATGTGTTTTTTATAATTCTATCGCTTTTCCTGTTGTGTCTTCATGCACCGTGTTCCGCATTCTTGGCGGATATAGGCGGTTTCCGCGGAAAGACAGGAAGCGAGGAATGTCTCGGACGGAAGTCTACAGATCCTGTACCGCACTGACACACTCTGATTACGAGAGCACTCATGCTTCGGCGTATCTTCAAGGTCGCGCGTGCCGTTCCACCGCTTGTTCTGCGCGCGTAATACGGTCGCTGGACGGTGTTAATAGCGCGGCTTCCTAGCTCACGTACGCCTGAGCGTGTGCTCAGCACAAATTTAGTTTCCTATATGTTGTCTAACAACGTATACTTATCAATAACCTTAAAATGTATGTATAGTAGGGGCATTTTAGTTTTATTTTTATTCGTAAGGTTCCCCTTAGGCATACTTAGGGCCCTTTGTTGTTCCTCTTGTACGTCAATGGCATTGTTGATGTCATCAAGCCAACTGTTCAAATAAGACTTTTCGCGGACGATTGTGCGTTGTTTAAAGATATCACCCGCGCTAGTGACCAAGATGATCTAAATGAAAGCCTCAGTCACATTTTCCATTGGCGCAATGAATGGGAGATGACCTTGAATGTAGAAAGAAGTCTTTTATTTCCCGAAATAAAGCACCTCTAAATTATAGTTATATGCTGGGCGTCTCTGCACCTAAAGAAGTCACTAACTATAAATATTTAGGTGTCACTATTTGCAACAACCTGTCCTGGAACCTTCATGTGCAAAACATATCTTCCTCTGCCTTCCTAAAACTGTGTTTTGTTAAATACAAACTGAAACATGCTTCAGCCTCTGTTAAACTTCTCGCCTATAACTCTTTAATTCGACCGAAGCTCGAGTACGCCTGCATTGCATGGGACCCCTACACACAATGTAACATAAAAAAGCTCGAGCGAATTCAAAGACTGGCTATCCGGTTTGTTTACAACAAGTTCTCAACATTCGACTCACCAACTGAACTAATGCGGTCATATGATATTCCGACACTTGAATCACGTCGAAAAAAATTGCGGCTCGACTTTCCATCACGGTTACTTACTAACAAACTCGCACTCGACCAGGCCGTTTATCTGCGCCCACTAATGACGAGGCCTATTCGCCAACATCACCCAAATGCTCTTACCCCCTATTTTGCCCGAACGAACCTATTCAAATACTCTTTTTTTTTTCCGCGCACGATTAATGATTGGAGGGGGATTCCACGTAAGATCGAACAAACGATGGCTAATCGACCTCCTAAATTTATTTCAAAATTTTATATATTATTGCCTGATGAGTGGAAAGAAGAGATCCGCAATTTGTTTTGCCGCCAAAATTTTTTGGAAGCACAGGAAATCAATAATGACGGAGAGGTGGAGTAGAGCACTCATCAGCTCTGCTGTTTTGGCCAACTTTCGTTATGAACTGCACAAAATATATTAAAGTTAGGTAGCTGAAATTTCTTTAACTAAATATATGCATGTTTTTGCTTCTTCTCGGGTATTTTTAGCTTTTATGTGTAGTGTAGATGTTTTTATAAAAAACCTGAAATTTGGCCCAGGAAACGTTATTTTCTTTACTTTTAAGGTCTTTATCTCAAAAAAGCCTTGTAGCAGAGCGACGAATATTCCGCATTACGTTCTTCGCGTACTTATCTACCAAACTGCTGAATCTTACATTTATATAGCTTTTCAGTAAAGAGATACGATCGGGCAAAGTTCAATAAAACACCGAACAATGGAAACTTCAGATGACAATAAAAAAACCCGATATTTTATATTTCTTAAACTTTGTCCACTTATTCTCATCCACATCAGCTTTCAGAATCATTAAAAACGTATTGCATAATTTCGTTGCACTAATAGTTACGGCCCCTCCAATGATACCCTTAGGCAAGGCTCAGCGCACCATGCAGGATGAATATGCGATGCTTCCATGCTTAAGAAATCAGCTTCTTAATATACTTTTTTGCTAGTGTGGATTGCAGGAGGGTGAAGTTGACAGCGTTCCCGGGGTCCCGTCGTTGCTGCATGAAATTGCCGAAAGCTTTCGGTCCAATACGCTCAGAACCAGCACTTTCCTTCAGCTGAATTTCCCGATGCATCACGGGACACTAAAGAGGAACAATGAATTGGTTTAGACCGATAAATTGTGCTCTGAGAACTCTAATGTCGTTAATTTCGCCATCATGAGTTTATCAATAGAGGAGAAAATCAAGTTCAAAGTTTCTTTTTTAAGTTTCGCGCCGAAATCTCCCCGCGGGACGTCATGGATTTCAAAGTGTATTTATCGTATTTTGGTGCCATTGGCTCCACAAAATTACCCCAAACTTGGTGTGTTAGGTTTATGGACCCTTCAGAGAACAATGCACTACATTTTTATTGATTAGGAACTACGTAGTCTCTAGTAGCGCCGTCAAAATATGTGACGTCACGGCGAATGGTGCGGAAACATCTAGGTGGCGTCGCCACCCACATTTTCTTTTTGCACGTTTTCTCGCTTACTAAGCGTCTTCTTGCAGCAAGCGTGGCGTTTTTGGCATTGTGAAAGAGTACTTTACTATTATGAGAAAAATCGTTTTGCTCTTTAGAGTCCCTTTAACTTTACGCCCGCCGTATCTTGCAGCGAACATTTTCAGCTACCACCTTCTGCCACCTTCTACACCTCAGTTTGTTTTCTCTTGATGTAGGCTGGCCTGAACCGACTTCTAACATGCAAGGAGATTTCAAAGAGGACACGTCGGTAGTCGCAGTGATCTGGTTTTTTTCAGGAGGCATAAGAATGTCATTGTTCAACTGCGTTCCGTGAAGATCTTTCATTGCAGTCGTAGCAAAAGCATGCGTAGCAGAAGTTGTCCTTTCGGGTGTTAAACGTTCCTTCAAAGCATTGATGTCTAGGTCGGTAACTGTGAAATTTTGGCTTCTTTGCAATAATTAGCTTCTTGTGCTTCGAAAGGTAGTCTCCACAATACACTCATTCAGAGCTACACTTTCTCGCCATGAGACGCACAGGAGGAGTATAGTAAGAGCAAAGCGCAAGCACTATCGGCGTCAAATGAAGTGTGAACAGCGGACCGAACGCGCGGCCAGTTCAGGCCGTCTGCTGCCGACATCTAAGATAGGCAAGCGCTACCGGTTACCGATAGTTTTACTTTTCTACCCTTTGACATTCCATATTTGCTTTGCCACTGGAGCACCACGTTCATGCTTTCCACTGATCGCATTTAGCGCAGCGCAGTTTCTCTGGCAGCAGCGTGCGTGAAGCCAGCGCTCATAGCTCCCTTATAGAGTTTTCATCTTGCTTCCATCTCCGCCGTGTTATCAGCGCCTAGCTGCGATGCGAACAGAGGGCGGATGGAAAAGCGAAGGTCCAGTGCACGTGCGTTCAAGTCACCCGAGAGGTGTTGTTTCGAACTCAATCGGTCTGAGGACGCGAAAACGAGCTCTCACTGCGCCGTCTCTTACAACGAGCATCTCGGGTGCTCGCGCGCCTGCTTGGTAGCCCCGCGCTCGTGACCGCTGCAGTGACCGCATAATTTCAAAATTAACGTCTTCAGTGCCGTCGACACCTTTTTCGGTACTGCTGGCCTTTTAATAAAAAGAAATCCAATCCTGCCTGCATTTTATACACTTGCTGGGCAAGAAGTCGGAATTGCCAATCCTTGCCTAAGGGTCTCATTGGAGGGGCTGTAACTATTAGTGCAACAAAATTATGCAATATGTTTTTAATGATTCACGACTGGCACATGAAAATCAAGATGTGAATGTCCTATTTTCTGGTGTGTGCACTCGTGGTACCATTCGTGTTTGTTTGAAATATGTCTTAAAATAGTGTTGCAGTATGCCAGTTGTTCTTTATGGCATTTTTCACAATCCCAACTTTAGTGACGTGTTTTCGCGTATACACAGCTTCTGCGAGAACCGACGATAACAGCTTATAAAGTCCGAACGCGATGATTGTATTCGTCCTGAATCAATTTGAGGTAGCTACTCAGGTTCAAGAGCATCGCGTGAAGTAATTATCTCTAAAGAATGAAGAGCACCACGTGGACATATGAGATCCACTCACTGAAGGCAAGCTGGTAAGCATATGACGAATATGTAATGAAGAGCAGCGTGTGGACATAAAATGTCCAATGAGTAAGAGCAATGTGCACATATGATACCTACTCTGTGAAGAGGTTTATTGGTTGTTAAAGGACGTAATGGTTGTCAGCGGCAAAGCAGCGAGAAGAACCGTCCGGAGGCAGAGCACCGATCCGAAACACGAGCCGAGCGAGCCGAGCGTTGGCGATGCTGCTGGATGGAGGCGCATCTTCTTCTTCACAACTCAATAAAGTGCAGCGTGTGGATATACGATATACAATCAGGAAAGACCAGCATGTGGACAAATCATGTCCGTTCAAAGAAGATCATAGCATAGACATACGATGCTCAAACAATGAAGAACATCATGTGCACATTTATTATGTCAATTCATATAGCTGAAGGCCGATATATGATGTGTACCTATTAAAGAACAGTGTGTGGTCACATGATGTAGATCTACATAATGAAGAGAAGTGCGTACACATATGATGTCCATTGAATGAAATGCAGCGTGTGGAGAAAAATGTCCGATCAATGAAGGGAAGCGTGTGGAATTTTCATATCTACTCAATGAAGATCACCGTGTGGACAACTGATGTCCACTCAGTGAAGAGCATGGTGTGGTCATATGATGTCCACGTCTTTATGAAAAGGAGCGTCTGGACAACTGATGGCCGCGCATTGAATAGCAGCATGGGATAAGTGTTCAGTCCGTTCCTCGAGCGACCTTTGCAGACCTTAGTAAAGCAGATTTCACAGCATTCCCACAACTTATTACTACTGAAGAGCGCTGTATAACTCCAGTGGTGCCGTGCGCTTTTCGGCGGGACGCCTTCTATTAATCCACAGTTACGGTTTTCGCGTGCTTCGAATTCACCTCCGACGCCTGGCAACCACAAGCAGCCCCTCCTTGTATGTGGTCCGCGGACGAAAACTAAACCAAAAAAAAATCACAGCATATCCACGGAGTGAATGATGATGAGTGGGCGAAGCTGCGGAGGTTCATCGGTAAACCGTGAATCTTCCGTGAATTCTGCCCAGTACATCATCACCGACGTGAGATCGGGCGCGTTTATACTAAAGGTTCGATGAGTTATGACGACTTGCAGCTCACTTTAATTTTACATGTACGCTGTGAATTTTCATTGTTTAGAAAACCATTGCTTTAGAAAACATCTGGCGTCTTTCGTTAAGCAGCTGGCGTCTTTTCGTTTTGCTTTAGAAACATCTGGCGTTCTTTCGTTTTGCTTTTACAAAACATCTGGCGTCTTTCGTTGGTTTATTTCATCAATCAACGGCGTTTTGAACAAAATTTTTGTTGTTTAATCACGCACAGGAGAAATCTCACCAGGCACTACCTTGGAGGTAAACAATGGCTGCTAATGGGAATGAGAGACAGAAGAAGTCGGCTTTTAGCTAACACTTACACTTCTACTTCTACTAACGTTTCCTACTGGAACATGCCAATGGCTGCTAATGGGGAATGAGACACAGAAGAATTCGGCTTTTAGTTAACGCGCACGCTGCGAATTTTTTATTGTTCAACAACGCACAGGAAAAATCTCCCACCGGCACCACCTTGGAGGTCAAAGCGTAAGACTGATTACGCACTACGACTACTACGACTACGACTACGAGGGACGAACGGGTGCCACCTTAAGGAGCTTCGCCCCTAAAATCACACCATCTCCCGCTAAAGGGGACCATGAGGCGATGCGAAGCAGCGTTTCGGCATGTCGAGCCCGTGTTTCAGAGGGGAAGTGGAGAGCGGGAGTGCAGAGGGGGTGTGGAGTGGGGAGGGTAGATGGGCAGTGCAGAGGGGAAGTGGAGAGGGGGAGGAGGAGTGGAGGTGTGTGGAAAGGGTTTGCGCATGCGCAGTAAGAGTGGTCACGCCGCACACCACCGGTTTGAACTCCGCCATAAGATGCTTCGCATCTAAAAACCACGATAGTGTGCCGTGTGGTGGCTAAGGGGATGTGATTTGTGCGCGTATGTGCAGTGCGGTATCGACGAGCAAGACAGCGGACTCGTGAGGCGTAGCCTCGAGGGTGCGTGACCCAGTGGTGTAGGCAGAAATGTTTTTCAGGGGTGAACCTCCTTGATCCGACATTGGGTCCGGGCAGATAAGTGGGGTCGAGCGTCATTTTGTCCTCTGTATCCCATGCGGAAAAACATTTCGGGGGGGGGGGGCACGGGCCCAGTGTGCCCCCCCCCCTGGATACGCCCCTGGCGTCACCCGTGCCTTCAGCAGTGCGCGAGGTTCGTCGTTCGAGCCAGGACTACCTCGCTGGGCGTGTGGCCTAGAAGTGTACATCCCCGGTCACGTCACGACACTCGCACCAGGTTAGTGGACAGCTCAGCCCTCCGCTAGACGACTGGTCCAGGACGGCTTACGCGGCGTTCGGGCTTGTTCTCCAGCTGGGCGACCGGTCCAGAAGAGCTGGCGCCGGTTCCTGAACCTGCCCTTGCCCCGCTGGTCCAGAACGATTGGCGTGGGGCTTTTGAAGCGTACTGCTGGGGCTCAAGGGCACAACTCCCTGGCGCCAGAACCCGTTTGTCGTCAGCTCCAGCTCCTCGACCGTGGCGCATAATTCCCAATGGACAACGAATATCCTTACGACGTCTGAAAAAGAGCCGAACGTCAGCGTCCAAGAACGGTGGTTCACAGGGCGTGCAGAGGACGTCGCGTTTTGGATGTCCAAAAAAGGCCTTCCGACAGCGTCCAAAGAATATAGCACGTGGACGCTTTCAATAATCCAGGCGTGGATATCAAGAGGACGTCGGCAGTAGATGGCCGTGCGGACATTTCAAAGCTGTTTGCATGGATGCAAACCGCAACACGCTAGTTCATCTGACAACGCGTGAAACAGATTTTGCAACATAGAAATCGGTAAAACTAACGTTATATCTTAGCACTTTGATTATGTTGTCACCGAGATTACTTTCTATGCGTCTGTCTACCCTGCCTAGAAAAATATTACTGAGCACCGGGGCAACTCTAGATCCAATACAAATACCGGACCTCTGTCGATACAAATTGCCCTTCCATTCTACACAGGTTGAAGCTAAATAAAAGGAGAGCATCTCGAGAAAAGCGCACACTGATACTCCACTCCTACTAGTAAAGGCTACTTCATCATTGTCCTCAGTAATACAGTGCTTTACACTTTCCATCAAAGCATCATGTGGTATGCTATAATACAGGTCTTCAACGTCAACGCTAAAAATATTACAGTCACCTGGATTCGAGTCGACAAGGAAGTGAACAAAGTCGTTTGAATTCTGTATCGAAAACGGATCTATAATTTCTAATGACTGCAAATGTTCCTGTAAGTAGCTCGATACGCACTGCTGCCAACTGTCCCTTTCAGTAACTATCGCTCTGAACGGAATGTTAATTTTGTGTGTTTTGGCAGCAAAAAAGATATCCAAGTTAAGTCTTTTTGCCTTCTTTACCGCTGTCGCTAATTGTTCAAGATGATGGCTGTGAAGCAACGTCAGCGCTCGCTCCTTGATCTTAGCTGGCTTTCGATCTACTAACTTAAAATTCTTGTCTATTGCAGCCATTGCCTTTTCACAGAAAACACTGTCTGGCGCTAAAACAAAAAAACCTGCCTTATCTGATGTCAAAACATGAAGATCGTTACTCACAGCGTACTGCACCGCATCCCTTACAGTCCTATTCACTGAGTCTTTTTTTCCCGATCGTTCTATCACTTCGACGCACTCAGCTATGAAACGTGGTCTCTCCTCTTCGGTGCCTCTGCGGGTGACGGTTCTAGCCATGGCTACCTTCTCCGGTGGGCTGAGGCTAGGCTCGTGGGCAAACTTCGGTCCCTGACCAAGCGTTCTCCTATGCCCTTCCGGGATGGTTCCTTCTCCAAGAACTAACACTTTTGCCTCGGCTGCCTTTGTCTTCGGAGCTTTCGGGAGAGTAGGTCGTGCGGCGTTCCACATCCAAACGGCTAACTGGTTTGATGTTTTTCGCCACGCCAGGAAATCCCTTCTGCTCTTGCCCTTATCTTCTTCCTGCCAACATGCTGTTCGAAGACAGTCTGTGAAGTACCGAGCTTGATTCATCCACTCAGCACGCAGGATTTTGCATATCCTTTTGGTGTGTCCAGGCGATGGTTGCAGGAATCCAGACAGCGCCTGCACTTCGGCCGGGCACTGAGCGTAGCGGGAGTGCCACGATAGGATCCTGCTTTTGCAAACGCACACGGCCATCAAGGACGCGAGCTTACTTGGGTTAAGAAGGTCATCGTTGTTAGGACAAAGAAAAGAGCCCGATGTAATAGAAATGTACTGCAGAAGAATTGATGCCTGGGCAAGTTGGAATTGGTTATGCATGTTCGAAACGGGCGGCGCAAAAACGAGGACAAAGGAAAGACTACACACCACAGAGCGCGGTATTTGTATTGGATCTAGAGTTGCCCCGGTGCTCAGTAATATTTTTCTAGGCAGGGTAGACAGACGCATAGAAAGTAATCTCGGTGACAACATAATCAAAGTGCTAAGATATGTGGACGATTTTCTAGTAATTGTTCATAGTTCTAGTTTTGAACGGACGGTTACTAACACTGTTGACGTGTTTCACAAGTGTGGTTCCGGGTTAAACTTCACTCATGAAGTACCGCAGAATAAAGAGTTACAGTTCCTAGAGGTGAAGCTTGAACTAACCGACAATCATGTTTGCTGGAATTACAGTCCAAGGTCCGAAAAACCGGTTCTTAACTTCAAATCAGCTCATTCAAAAGTCGTAAAAAATGGCATAGCATTTTCATTACTATTTTCATCCCTGTTCAAATCATGTTACCACAAAACCGCCGAAAGCTGTATGAAACAAATTGAGCGTCTAAGAGTGGCAGGCTTTCCAGAAAGTGCTATCAGGGTGAATGTGCAGAAGCTCCTAAAACGTGTAAAAGTAGGAACGCTCACCAAAGATAATAAGGCCGTGGAAAAAGAAAAAATCACTGTAATTCCGTATGTACATAAGCTGTCGCATGGGCTCAAAAATGTAGCTGGTCGGTATAAGATTAAGGTTGTTTTTTCCGCCCCCAACAAAATGAATAGAATCTGTGCTATAGTTGAGAGGAAACTGGCAGAAGAAAGTTCAGGTGTGACAAAAAAACGCTGCACTGTAAGGCACACGTCACCGTTTGTGCCTTGCACAACGGGAGTTGTATACCAGCTTCCTTTTTCCTGCGGTCATGTTTACATTGGGCAAACTGGCCGTTGCCTCAATGTAAGGCTGTCCGAACACAAGCGTTCATTGGACGGCAATGCCTACTCGCACGTTGCTCGACACTGTGCACAACACGGATGCACCCCCAACTTTCATGACACCATATGTATTTTCAGGCATAACAATCAAGCTACTAGACAAATTGTTGAGGCTCATTACATTAATAAAAAAGGTAATCTATGTGTAAGCATGCCATCAATAGCACTGCATGACGATGAAATTTGTTTCCTCAATCGGTTCATCACATAGAAAAAAAAAAGTGTACATGTGGTCATCATTTTGTAACCGTTCCTAATCTTTCCAGCAACACATGTCTATGTGTCCTGTCGGCTATCAATGATGTAAGAGCACGTGGGACTTGGTGAAGGTTCAAATAGTGTATGTTCTGTCTAATAAAGTTAGTTGTGAGAAGGCGCTCTGTGGTGTGTCTTTCCTTTGTCCTCGTTTTTGCGCCGCCCGTTTCGAACATGCATGCCTCTATAGCAGCACGCTCGCACGGCAGTGACAACAGGGGCAAAACCGGCAAAACGCAGGCACGCACGCAGCGCACCCGGATCACCGTGCAATCAGCTTCGGCGGCACTCATGTTGAAACGTATATCAGACTCCGGAGTTTCGCAGACGCGTAGCGCCACTTGTCGGAGCAATATTGGGTAGTGTAAAGCCCGACTCCCTTGCAAAGTTTGTCTGGAACAAGGTGCAACTGGCGAGTGCTAAACAACAATTTAGCTTAATATTGCGTGTGTATTGCGCATTTGACATTCAGAAAGAGAGCTATGAATTTCTCTCCTCTAGTCGGAGGCGCCACCGAACCGCTATGAAGTGCTTGCTGGAGCACTTGCCAGAACGACGGCGAAAACAAGAGTAGACGCGACAGCTCCGCGCGCTACGAAGAAACGCCGCCCTCGACGCTACTGTTGCTTTATGAATTGCCACGGACGTAAAGGACTGAATGATAACGTTAGTTTTACCGATTTCCGTAGCTCTCGTATGAAGCAGAAGGGCGAGAGCGCTGGATACGGGTCATTGCGAACGTGTTGGGTAAGCGAATTACTCGCGTTCTCCACAACCGGTTGCATGAGAAAGTGTGACAGTGTTGCTCTGCTGTTATTGTTTTGAGTAGCCCTGACAGAGAAGCATGGCAACCTTGACTGTGAAGCTCAGCAGAGCCTCTGACCGCGCCGTGTAGCACGTAGTGAGCAGACGCAGACTGAACACGTGCGATAAACATCACGCACACGGCGACCTCCCGTAATCTGAACTGGTTGTCACCACACAGCATCGCGCACGCACGTTTTGAAGGCTCAAAGTTCCGCTTTTAACTAGCGAATGCCAACACTTGCGTCACACAAGTAAATCGCAAAATGTTGGTCGTGACCACATTCGGGTTTGTTTTGCCCTAGGCCTCCACGATTGCCGGAGCTATCTCGGAGGCCACGGTTTTGCCTTCGGTTGTACCCCGCGAAAGTGGACACACACGTATTCCCATTTGCAGAATATACAAACGGAAGACAACCCTTAGCAGAACATTCCAACATGCGTCATAAAACAGTCCAACGTATAAGAAGCAACAGATGAAGGGAGAGTGCAATTGCAAAGGCGAAAATTGCCGCGGCCATTCGTCCCTGATAAAGCGAGCTTTGTACCACGGATCGTGAGATACGTGCCTAACTAAATTGATCGTGTATGTGCTTCATCGCTTTGACAATATGTATATACCCAAATTTAACGACGAACAGACGTTGGAGTGCTTGCCTCGGACTCGATGTGATGCGATGCTAGCTTGTACTTGCGAGTTGAAACTCGCCGAAATGACATCTTTCGCATTGTACCCGCATTTCGCTTTGATGAACTTCCTGTTTCTGAAGGAGGAGGAGGAGAGGTTGAGGAAAGGAAAAGGCGCAACTTCTGCAACCCTAATTGGGAGCACGGCTCAGCGCCTCTGTTTCTGAAGAGTGCACTCTAAGAAAAAAAAGAGTATGCGTGACTCTTTTCGGAGAGTTCTGACTTGCCACGTATAGGACTCTCTTTAAATAGTCACGGTGACTCTCTTGGTGGGTCAGGGTCGGCTCGCTCTAGGAGAGTCCCCTGACCCTCTAGGAAGAGTGGAAAGACTCTCATCCGAAGGATAACGTTACCACCTATAGGGAGTCAGACGACTCTTGCCGGTAACACTCCTACGGGGGTCAAGTGACCCACACCGAAGCGTCAAGCGACTCCGCGAGTATTTTAAGCTACTCATTTGACCCTTGCTCTACTTTTGCGCGACTACTGTTGAAAATAGTGGAGTATGCATTTTAAGCAAGTCCAATAATACTTGCCGTTCTGCCCAGCGACTGCAAAAAGAGAATAGTTCAGTTTTAGCATTATTTTAATAAAACTCGTCAAAACAACACATAATTTCCAGCAAAGTTATATAGAAAGCGCGAAAAGATGGTATTTGATTTCCAATTAAGAAGTTTGGGTACTCCTCATTTACATGCTTATATGACTATAGCCAACTAAATTGTGTGACTGATGTGCATAGTGTCATATAGTGCAAAATAAACTGCAGAAATGGGCATCATGTTTCAATCTTTATTCCTTATGACTAAGCATAAATCAAAAAGTGGTGACGGCTGGAGGTCCCAGACTTGTGGCTTGCTAGGTTGTCGCTCCTGTTCAGCGTGAGCACCGTGGAAAACGGTATCTGAAAAGCAGAACGTGATATTGTGATGAGAAAATGAAATTGCAGTAATGGTTTGCAAAACCTACAAAATAAGTGGTTCACGTAGACACAATGAAGGAACGAAAACAAATTTTCACGTAAAAGGCAGCGGGAACCTCGTCTCGCAATAGGCACTGGCTATACACGAATGAAAGCACTTCGTTTCTGAGAAATCGCTTCAAAATTTGGTTTCAGAATAAACGCGGTTTTGCGCCGGCTTACCCCTACACCCAAACACATCCTCCGGCAGTCAGGGGCACGCCGTGAGCGGTTACTGACCGCATGTTTTACAAACGTAACCCATACTCAGATAAACACATGCGAGTACGAGGGGCCCGAACGACACCCAGCGCGTGCGGACGCCGTCTACGTCGAGATCAGACATGTCATATGCTAGAATTAGCACACATAACTCCCACAATCACGTACACTCACTTGATTCCGTTATAGCGTCATCGCAGATGTTGGCAAACCATGAAAACAACAAACAGAAACGAAGGAAAAAAGTGCACGGCGACGGCCGCAACAACGGGCGCCGTCGAAAGTCTAGCATTTTCGCCTTACCGGCGAGGCGTGTCCAACTTGAATGGCTACCGCATACGTTCTGGAAGCCACCGTACTATATCTGCACCTCAAGCTACCGTCTTTAAGCCAACAAAAACCATTATATATAGTGCGTCTGAGCGTTCTGCACACAGACGTTTTTTTTTTTTTTTTTTTTTTTTTTTTTCACGTTCCCACGCGCGGAAGCACGCAGCACACTCAAGGTCGATGGAAATGTTATTATGAAGTAGACTAAAGTGCATCTCAAAACGACATCTTGCACCTTCAGTAGTGCAGATACAACGTGCGAACAGCAAGAAATGACCCTTAATAATTGTTTGCATCGCTCACTTTATGGGAGCTTGTACAGCAACGCACATAACGGTGGCGACTCGTTAACTGACAGCTTTAGTTGGGCATCCGCAACAGCCCCGCGGACACAGGCTGCTGTTGGAAATGGCTGGCAGATAACTTCCGCAGAGCTGCTGCAGACGCCCAGCTAAAGCTGTATAATTAGTGCCTACGAAAGCAGTACACTCACCGTTAACTGGCGCCCGTTGTTCGTATCCGCAGCTCCATGAATATTCCGCCCTCCAAGCGTCACTTCGTGCACGGAGCCGGCGTCAACACCACCGAAGACGCGCATGAACATGAAACCATGAAACTGATGAAACTTCAAGACACGCAACCCGCACTATCAATGCAGGAGACCGAGACCGCTGAGACGACCGAGAGAGAAGGCAGAAGCGGCGCGGCGCGTCACCCCGGCGCCAACCCCTTCTCCGTTGGCGAGTAACGCGCCACAACGGCGCCAAAGGGCAAGCGCGCGATATGTATGGCGTATACGGCGGCTCTTTCATGACGGAAGCCAATCGAAACGCGCTTCAGGAGCGTCCAGTGACTCCTTCCGAACTGCTAACTCTTTTTCTCTGCCTGTACCTTCCAAAAGGGGTCACATGGACGCCCGAAGAGAGTCACGGTTCCATGACCCTCTTTTGACTCTTTTTTTTCTTAGAGTGTGGATTGACGGAAGAAGCTTTCCAGGTCCTTTATTTTCTGGAAACCGTGCTTCGACACAAACTAAAGAGGATGTTCTATTGTGGCCTACGCGTATTCGCTTGCGGACGGCTCTGTTTGCACTACCCAGTTAGGGCCAAGGCGGCGATGAGAGCGCTGGTGGCGGTGTTTTCCGCAGCGCCGCCTGGGCAGAGTCTGACGTCTATCGTGCCATCGCGCACCGGCGCTGGCGTCGTGGCGTCGTTTTGCGCTGGCAGCAGCTCGGCAGTCATCGTTTTGCATTTTGTGTAGCGTTGCCAGCTATTCTGTACAGCTCACTGGCTGTTATCTGGCATGAAGTATCTGGCATCATTTGCCGCATATTTTCCATCAGTGTTTCCTGAAACAAGCTCTACTGTGTGTTTTCGCCAACGGTTCGTTACAACAATGGCCGGATCTGCTCGCCACCTTCGTTGCAGCTAGCAAGCAGCTATTCGGATAACGTACTTCTTTCGGTAAGTGAAATTAAGTGCGCCTTACTTTTCGTCATTACTGCTGGAACTTTGATTCCGGGTCGGGTATCTTGTTCTTCTGCGGGTTACAGCTCGTGTGTGGGTGGGTGTGTGCGTGCGAGCGAGCGCTTGCTTGCTTACAACCATGCGGGTCATGTCGTCACTGACAAATAGTGCAACGACTCTACAATAGGTGCCTCGCTTTGTGAGTACAGTTATGATTGTCGTTAAAAAATACATGACAGCATTTCATCACATCTGTAATTGGAAATCTGTCTTTAGAATGACTTGATGCTCTATTATTTTGTTGTAAATTATACCTAGTTTACTTGCTTCTTCTTGTATGCAGCTTTTCTTCACCGCTGTTTGTACAAGACGTGAGGCCCGAGACCACGCCAGCTAGTGTGGAAGCCAACGCAGTTTCTTTGACGGGACCTGGAGTGCATTCATGCATAACTTGAATTTATGTTGCTGCCGCGGCAATCGGCTTTACCTTGTGCGGTCACCTTCTGTCGTATTTTGTGCCACATTCGGTAGCGCTTTATTCATTAATAAAGCCGCTTTTACAAGATCATTGGATAATTTATTGCTTCTGATAAGCATGATTATTTGTGCGCCATACACTAAACGTCATTTATGAAGTACGTGTTCATCCTCTGCATGTTCAGATTTATTATTCGTTCAGTAGTAAACCGATGTGAATTCTACGTGTAAATTGGATATAAGTGGAGTGTAGAAAAAAGTAAGGACACAAAGAATCGTTTGTTTGTGTCCTTACTTTTCTTGCCTGCGTCTCTATTTTTGAGCTGTCTTTACAATGAGCCAATTGGTGCCCCGCTGGATATATATTGACGCTTTTGGTCATTATCACGTCCAGATCTGGACTTTCTGTGAATTTTTGGGCACCTTCAGCACACCATATGATATCCTAAACGTGCCCAAAAAAACACAGAATGTGCAGCTCTGGACGTGATAATGACCAAAAGCCTCACTATATTCAGCATATGATGTACACTGGACGTTGGGTCATTCCACAGACGTTTTTAACACGAAAGTGTTTTATGCCGGGGTCCACCAAGACTTCAGTGAGGTATTTTCGTCACGGAAATGACGTCGCAAAAAATATACACAATCAGATGGCAAAGAAAAAAAGGTACCGTCAACGGGCATCGAACCCACGACCGCTCGGTCCGCAACAACAGATGCCGGGCACGATATATACTGCGCCACGATCACACACTCTGGAGGCTTTACGAACGCGCCTTTTATATCTACCACTCTCCCGGTCGGCTGGGTGGTGTTGCCCTCTGGGAGCGGTAAGGTAAAGTAATTCGTCATTGTTGTGCCCTCCGCGACTAGCACCTGCAACGCGTTTACGCGTCCGTCCAATTGGGCGCGTTTTCAAGAGAAGTTGAATTTTGTCAATGCCTTAACACACCGCGAGGTGGCGACCTTTGCCCAAGCGTCGTAAAAGCGTCGGCCTCGCTCAGCATCACGCTAATACAAACCATGGCTCTGCGACGCGCGCCCGCCTCACCTGGCTGTAACACCGCGTTCCATGCTCACGCGCTCGCCCCGAGAAAAATCGCGGCCGGGCTACCGGGGCGGCACGACGCGCTTTGCGTCTCCCTCTAGTCCGGCCGTGGTGTTCAATCACATTTGAACATGCCGCGGGATGGCGACCTCGTTCTGCGTCCAAAATGCGACGCTCTTCTGGCTATTACGCCTCGCTCTCTGATTACGCTTTCACCGTTAACTACTACAGCTACCACAAGGGTTTGTTTAATCATTTAACATGGACGTTAGTCGTCGGGATGGAGATGTACCACCAATCATAAAAGTGGGTGCATACTAGTGATGCAGAACTATCGGTAAATTGACTATCGATAGTATCGATAGTCTTTTTGAAACTATCGATAGTGTAAACAAACTATCGATAGTGCTACTATCGACAAACTATCGATAGTGCAATCAGTAGTTCCATCGTTAATATTACTAGCGATATTACTGCCGTGTTTGTTGCTTTGTTTTGACGTATTCGGGTTCAGTAACCCACAAAGAGTGTTAGCAATGTTTGACGCAGACCGTGCCGTAATATTTGAGAAGCTTCACAATCGTTTGAGATCATTCTGTTAAGATTACGCACCGGATGCTAATAGTCAAGTTTATTCGAGAGCTTACGCGAGCACCAGCGATAACGTTGGAAGGTTTGATGGCTGATGTGTAAAGGACGACGCGTTCCACCGATGATCAGATTACTCAACGGCTGACGACTGCTCCCGCCGCTATCAGTGCGCAGCACGTATCGCTTGTATTTTGAGTGTTGATTTTCTGGGCACAAGTTCGGCCAAATAAAGAGCTCTATATTTCCCAGTCTTGCTCCAGCATTCTTCACCGTCACAACCACGTTACAATACTATCGATAGTGGTGTGAATAATGATGCGGTTGCTGGCCGGCCATATTGCCAAAATATTTGCGATAGGCTACTACCAGCTTCGCTTAATTTGTGAGCAATTTTCGGCAAAGAAATTAATTATTTCCGCCGTAAAAATGGCGGAATATATCCATCGATAAACTCGTATTGAAAAGCAACCATTTACACCTTACAATTACCTTCTTGATATTTTTTTTAATTTCGAAATCATAAGATGCAATATCAATTTGAAGCCGCGCAGTCTCAC
Source organism: Rhipicephalus sanguineus (assembly GCF_013339695.2). Lineage (NCBI taxonomy): Eukaryota > Metazoa > Arthropoda > Arachnida > Ixodida > Ixodidae > Rhipicephalus > Rhipicephalus sanguineus. The sequence goes on along the minus strand of NC_051181.1, from coordinate 87,757,033 downwards.
CACATGTAAAGACTTCCTTTCCGCTACAGCTAAACAGTTCGACTTTATGATCATGTGTCAGCAAAGCGCTCGGGTGAAGAACACAATCATGTCAACTTTCTTGCCCTTCAGCCTGCTCCTATGGCTCCACTATGAACCACGTGCGCGAGGAACCAAGTTTATTCTGCAGTGAGTCCGCGCTGTTGATTTTATACTATCGATAGTACCATCGAATTTTTTACTATCGATAGCGCTATCGATAGTATTTTTCACTACCGATAGTTCGATAGTGACTCAGCTATCGATAGTATCGATAGTACCATCGATAGTTCTGCATCACTAGTGCATACACGTTAAACGGCGCCATTAGCTGCCAGACATCAATATACATTGTGCAAACTCTCTTATATCAATGTACAGTAAGCATTCAGTTACTTCTGTAAGGGCACGCTTTACTTTCGTGTTATTCCTATTCCTATGACGGAGGGATCAACAGTGTTTTTTGGACGTCGGGTAAGATTTTTATTTCATTTGAAAACGTCCAAACACGTCCGAATATCGGGTTTTGACTTCCGGTGTGATTAACTCGGGATGTTCAATTACTTTGCGCCATATTGTCCTGCGGACGTCCCGTTGGACGTCCCACGGGATTTTTCGTGCATCCGCCGGATGTACGTGATGTCCAGAAAAGTAGTCCGACAGATGTCCCAAAGTTATTGGTTGCCCATTGGGTACCACCCGAGTTCGACGCGGCGACCCTGCGTATTCTGTTTTCGTCCCTGCCAATGACGGCGCTGCAGCAACGTCCTCCTCGCCACTGAAAGTTGCAACGTTGCCTCAACGATAACCCAGGCGACTACCCCGACGACCTGAACTGCAGGCCAAGAGTTCGATTTATTGACATAAAGTAACATAAAGTACTCGCGTACTTTATGTTAGGAATATCATAATGTGTGTGTTTGTCCATGCGTGAAATGAGTGTGCAATAGAAGTGTGTGACGTGTATTTGTGCGCTGGCGTTGTCTGATTCTTTCCGGAGGGTTCCTGCCCCAATAACATCAAAGCTGGTTTTTGTTCCAGTTGAGCACTTGACAGCACGCCAGACGCTTCCGAAGGGACCAGACCTCGTCAAGAAACTGTAGGCACGCTATTGTATATATTGTGATAAAAATCTAATTTTTAGCCAAACCACCCTTCCTCTCTAGGCTGCTTCACCAGATTTGCTGGACGACCCGCGACTGAAATAAAGACATCACATACAGGATCGCCCCGTTTTCTTTCTTTTTGGCACCGATGAACAGAAGGCCGTGTCGAGGCGGTCAGCTAAGTACAGCAGAACCTCACGCATTGGATTCTGAAAAATACACGGGAAAAAACGTACTACTATCCAGGAAACCGCACAATCCCAAACCATAACAACCAGCAGTTTCGCTTCATAACGATATCGCGAACGTTGACCCCGAGAAATTGTACGAAACGGCTACTTTTCAAGGGCCTCTTTTTTTCTACAGGTACGCATTAGTGCATTCTAGCATCAGTGCATTCTATCTTGTATACGGTAGTTACTGACATCTGCTCGAAAAGCAAGCACTACAGTGCATCACAGCGCAGGACTTCAGGGCAAGGCTATAAAGCGTGGCCTCTGACATTAAGAAAGTCGCCGGTTTTTGATCTCGGAGGTCCTAACGCACCAAGAGAAACTGATTTGCAATCACATAGGGTGGCAGCACTCCACAGGCACTCTGCTCGCCGGGGAATGAATGGACAATTTTTTCCAGATCTGCGGCGCCATACGCTTGCAGGTCGAGACATATAGCCGAGATAACAGCTGCGTGCGACGATTCGTCTGAGCATCTTTTTCTGCTTTTAGTTGTACATTTTGTCACCTTCAGTATCAACGCTGCTGTAGCCTAGATTATTTCCTGCTCTTCTTACGTAGCGACAACTGCCTCTTCTCTCAACCCCCTCTCACACGCAGTCGGCGTCAGCCGCCATGTTCTTCCTAAACTACGAGGACGGAGAAACCGCGTAAAGAGTGCCGGACCGCTAACGCCCGCCGAGTGCCGACAGCGTTAGCCGTTCACGACTGTTAACGGCCGCATAAGTGCAGACAATCAAATTCGATCCCAAAGGGGCTTAATACCGCACTGTTGGGGTTCAACGCGCAACTTGTCGGCATTAACCGAGTCAGTCCGCATCCTTTTTTTTTTGGCGACACCTGCTACGTTGTATCGCACCAGGCTGTAAAAGGTGGCGATTTCTGAGCGATGTATTTGCAGTGTATTGGCCATGTGCCACCCTGTGTTCCGCCCCCATATGGCAGAAACGTGTGTTCCGCCACCTGGAATATTAGAGCAACGCTGTATTGCGCTAGAACGTTTTAGAAGACCCGAGCCTTCGCGTGCAATTTACGCGCAAAAATATTAGCACTTCTAAATGCATGCTCTTCACAGGGAAGACGTGAACGCCATTTACTTACTTTTCTTACCCATACGGCTCACAGCGGCTGAAAAGATCGTCGCAAAACAACGTGATCAGCTATCTGCGCGTATTTAGGATGCTTTCAGCCGTCACGCGAATCTGGGAGCTTCCTAAATAGTATACATCAGTGGTTCTCAAATTGGGGACCGCGAAGCCATTTTTGGGGGTCCGCGAAACCTATCCTCAGTGTTCCTCCGAGTTCATACTTAGTCCAAAGCTTTGAAAGCAGGCACACAAACAACACATTACTAACACCTACTTAAGTAGCGAGTCATGTATTTACTGTTAAAACTTTGAGGTTATAATCAGGAGCAGGTAAAAGACACCTTGTTGACTGTTCGCGGGGACTTTACGGTAGCCACGGAAGTTTACTAACTCTGCAGTACATCGATATAAAATACTGCGCATTCGTTTAAGGGAGGTCGGGGTAACAGCAGCTCCCATCTCCCGAGAGCCAGTTATTTTTGTCTGCTTGTGGTTAGCAATACATATAAAAAAATATTATGTACATTTAGAAACTGCAGATACACTTACACATGAAGTTCGTAGGGCTACTTTCACGGTGAGTTATTGTAGAATAGCTTTCACATCGATTTTGCATATGTCATGAAAGCAGATCCTTGCAATTCTGCGATGGAAGGTACGCGCCGTATTGTTTCAGAAACGCAAATGATTCCAATACACGAGGCAATTCTTTAATACCACAAATGCGTGAGACAAAACCTAATGCCACTAGATCTTTTTTCCTGCAAGGAGAGCTGTGAAGGCACCGCGAGCGCTATGAAATGCACAACGCCCGAAGCGACAGTAACGCTATTGTCACGTGGTCGTGACGTCGACGAAGGCAGCGGTCAGCACGTCAGAGATGAAACTCTTTATTTGGCCGAACTTGTGACCGGGAAACTGAAAGTCAAACTACAGCAATACACTGATAGCGGCGAACAGAGCGTCGACCGTCGATCAACTGACAAGCGGTGAAGCGCGTCGGCTTTTATACAGGCGCTATCGAACTTTCACGCGATATCGCTGCTTGTTGCGCATGTTCTAGAATAAGCTCGAGCGTTCGCGTCTTGCGCGCAATCTTAAAGGGGCCCTGCAACACCGTTCTTAGTTATATTGGAATAGTCTCATTATTGACGTATGACTCTTCACGAGTCATATGCCGCAAAAATTTTTCGAATCCGTCAAGTCTAAGTGGTGTTACCAAATTATAGAGATCACGTTCCGCAGCTTTCTCCCTCAACTCAACGCCGCGAGCGCGCGGAGAGCTAGGCAGCGACAGGCAGCGACTCGAGGGAGGGAGCGCAGACGAGCGAGGCTCCGCCCAAGAGCGCCGGCGCAAATTTTTTCTTCATTTCTTTCCCTCTGACGTCTGGGCGCAACCACGTGGTCTGTGCCGCCACTTCCGGTCGGCTTGCGTCGTTCTCGTCGAGCGGAGCCGATGTGTATCGCGCGTGCTTGAAAACTGCGCGTCGGTTTGGTAATGTTGGGTGTGCACCTCGAACGCCGTAGTGTTTTCATCGCTCTGCCAACCATGGAAGCAAACCTGCGCGCTCGTTTGGAACGAATGACAGCTGAGATCGGTTTCGGCCCATGCTCCGATACACCGCCTCGTAAGACTGCACTGGAAGACGACCCCGAAGCGCCGCCATTACCGGACGCCAGCATTGTTATCGGAGACATGCTGCACGGCTGCCTCGGTCGGTCGTGAGAACGTGCCGACGATGCGGTTCCCAGCTGACGAGGCAACACTCGAACGGCTGCCACTCTCAACGGCAACCGGCGATGGTCAAAAGCACAGAAATATTCACGTTTTCGGCACTGCGCATGGCGAAGAAAACGGAACCACGCAACTACGAGCAGACGAGCTGTCGGTGAGACCGGAAGTGCTAATATTAATGTTTGTTCGGTGTTTTTAACGCGATAACAGAATATAAACATACATATTATCTACTTATTGAACTCAAAATTAACAACGAAAGTAATAATGAGGGTGTTATCGTGATTATAACATCAGCCAATGGTGGAACTACCGACAATCGCGTCATATTTTGCGAACTAATACATCATTTGTCGAGAGAAGAGGGAGCGATTTTCAGCTGACTTTGAGAATTTATTGTAAATTCCAGGCCGTGCGCATCGCTGTAATATTTGGCTCGCGTGTTCTCAGAGCCTCGACTACCGATCGGCAGCGCTTTTTGAGCATGCTCGAAAAGTGTTGCAGGGCCCCTTTAACAAAACGATCTACTACAATCGCGAAGCTTCTCGAATACTGCGGCGTGGACAGCGTCGAGCGTTGATAACCGTCCTTGCTGGTCAAACCCGAATACAAGAAGTGGGCGTGGCACTATTAATTATGCCGTAATGGATAGAGGTGAACACTGTATTATTCCGATCCCTATGACGGAGGGATCAACCATCTTTTTCTTCGTTCAGGTGACTGATAAATTCGATTAAAAATAGTCTGTTCCTTGATCCCGGCATTGTCAGGGATCCCTCGTTGCCCCGACAGTGCACGAAGCATTGGGAAGTCATATACGTCGCCGAACAGAAGATAAAAAAAAAACAGTAGCTAACACCTGTAAGGCTGCGATAGGCGACTGGTTTCGCTTTCGCGCCCAACAAAACACGGCGAATTGAGCTTATGGGCATTAATTTGAATATATCACGTGGGAAGATCACGTGGGAAGTCGGAAACAAACAGTCAAGTATTGATTATTGTCTCATGTCTGAAGGAATTTATCACAAACTGAGAGAAATGAGAATGGACAAGGAAGGGATTAAAAGCTTGGGTAGTGATCATAAACGAATAACATTACAAATGGGATATAAAACTGGAAATGAGAGAATAGAATCAAAGTCTGGCATCTCGTATTTAAATGACAAACAAATAATAAATATGGCCACAAGAGTCGGGGAAGAAGTAGGCAAAATACCAGGCAAGGACTGGGAGTACAGTGAGCTGTTAGATCTAATAACGAAAGAGATAGGGAGAGAGAAGAAAACTATTTGCTGGAAAGGAAAGAGGAAGCCAGAAAGTTGGTGGAACAAGGAAATCCGGGAAGCGATCGAGAAGCGGCGTGAAGCATCACGGAATCATAGAAGGGCAAACAAGACAAGCGATCGCAGGACGAAGTCAACGAAATATGGGAAATATATCTAGAGAAAAAATCCATTGTACAGAAATTGGTCGAGGCAAAAATTAAAGGCGAAAGTGACCGATGGGTAACAGAGATTCACGAAAAAAAGGAGGCCGCACCTAGGATATTTTGAAGCCACATAAAGGCGCTAGGTAGGAAGCCTGTCACAACGCAACAACATATTGCAGATGAAGGAGGAAATCAATTGGAAGGGTACGAAGCGCTAGGTTACATCCGAAAGGTAACAGCCGATTCGTTTAAAAAAAGAGCGTCCAGGGGATTTCCCCGGTGAGTAAAAGTGTGGCGGAGAGAGCAACCGAGGATGAGCTAGTACTGTAGAATTTCAACTGGAAAAAGGTTGAAGGAAAAATTCCAAAGCGCACTGCCGCGGGTTTATATGGGATTCCCGTTAGCCTCATTAACGAACTAGGAAATAGCACTAAAGAAGCACTGCTGAAAGCTGTAGAAAAATGCTTAAAGGACAGGCAAATACCAGATAGTTGGCGAAAAAGTAGAATGAACTTAATCTATAAAGACAAGGGAGAAAAGGATAACATTCGCTCGTATAGACCACTAACCATTACATCGGTACTATACAGGTTGGCGATGCAAGCAGTAAAAATAAAAAAGAAAAGTGGGCAGAACACAAAGATATTTTGGGAGAACTCCAGAATGGATTTCGAGTCGGCAGGCGGTTAGACGATAAACTGTTTGTTCTCACTCAGTGTATAGAAATATCTAATATAGAAAATAGGCCCTTGTACATGGCTTTTCTAGACATCACTGGGGCGTACGACAACGTCAGGGGCGTAGCCAGGGGGGGTAAGGTGCAAACCCCCCCGAAATTTTTCAATTTTGCTTGCGTATATATACACACACACATACGAATGCACGCACGAACACACATAAAGCATGGTTGAACCCCCCCCCCCCCCCCGAAAAAAATTTCTGGCTACGCCCCTGGACAACGTTAATCAGGAAATTTTGTGGGATATATTGAAAGGAATGGGCATAGGCGACGACAGTATACAGCTTTTGAGGGAGATATACCGAGAAAATACAGTTTGCATAGAATGGGAAAGAATGAGTAGCAAAGAGAACGTTGAGATTAGCAAGGGGCTGAGACAGGGATGTCCTTTGTCCCCGCTGTTATTCATGCTGTACATGGCGAATATGGAAAAAGCGCCAGAAGGTAGCAACTTTGGTTTTAATCTGTCACACAAACAGGGCGGCGTGATAATTGAGCAGAAGCTTCTCGGATTATTTTATGCTGACGATATTGTCTTATTTGCTGACAGTCGAGAGGATATACAGCAGCTGGCGGATATATGCGGATGGGAAGGGGAAGCTCTAGGACTAGGATTTAGTGTAACAAAATGTGGATTGATGGTATTCAATGACCCTTGTGATCAGGCGGTGTCAATACAGGGCCAAGAAATACCGCGGGTGAGCGAATGTACCTCGGAGTATGGATAAATGAGGGTGACAGGTACATGGAGGTACAGGAAAAAGCCTCAGCAGCAAAAGGAAAGAGAAATGCTGCAATAATGAAGCACAGAGCATTGTGGGGATACAATAGGTACGAGGTGCTTCGAGGTCCGTGGAAAGGTGTAATGGTTCCGGGGCTTACTTTTGGGAACTCAGTGATGTGCATGAGGGCAGAGGTACAATCGGGAATAGACATAAATCAAAGGACTGTGGGACGCCTCGCGTTGGGTGCTCACGGGAAGACGACAAATGAGGCTGTAAAGGGCGATATGGCATGGGCAGGTTTTGTGGCGAGGGAGGCTCAGAGCAAAGTAAGGTTCGAAGAATGGTTAAGCAATATGAAGGAGAGTAGATGGGCAGAGAAGGTGTTCCGTTATTTGTATAGGAAGAGCGTGGACACACAGTGGAGAAAAAGAACTAGGAGGCTCACTAGTAAATATACGGCTGGTAGTGTAAGCAGTATGTCAACAAAGAGCGTTAAGTGAAAAGTCAGAGAGGCGGAGAGGATTTACTGGACGGCAGCTATGTAGAAAAAAACCGGCTTTGAGTAACTACCGAAAGGGCAAAAATGAAAAATTGGCCGCGTATCTGCCCAGACAACACAACAACCTCAGGACATCCTCAGTATGCCACCTTGAGGACATTATGATGCCCTCAGAACGTCCTGTTATGGTACTAGAATGGCACTAATCCAGTCCTGTTGTCCGTACTCATAACAACCTCAGGGCGTCCTCAAAACAACACTTCAGGACTTTTTTAGTATGTTTTCAGAACAACCATTGTGCAGCCGGTTCGGTACCGTAGGCTGTGATATTTTGTATTACTACGTATGATTTATTTATTTTCAAGGTATTTGCATACATTAAAGGAAAAACACCTCTGTGAGGTCTTGTGTATGTATACTACGTCAAGAAACGGAGAGGTGACTCTAAGTGCTTGACTATGACAAAAAAAAACAAACAAAGCGTGTTGACTGAAATTCATTTATTTAAACAGTAATTAGTCCCGACTGGTTATGAGGACCGCTTTCTCAGGCATCCGAGTCCGAGTAGTCAGCGGCAGTGTCTGAAAAAAAAAGCAATATTAAGGCATTCAACACAAATTTGCAAAGATGTTTTACTCTACCGGGCTACTCCTGCAAAAAAAAAAAAAGACGTCAAATAAAGGCAGTTACGATTTTAATGAAAGGATTAATACATGCAAAAGGAACCAGATGCTGTCCCGTGTAGAACAATGCTACATTTCTTGACACTCTCATGTGATGTCACCGCAGCATGCGACGACTGCGACTCAACGGACCATGTTTGTAAACTTCCTCGGAAGTCTGGCACAATGTCCTCGCCACCACGTGTATCGTGCACAGTGCACTCATTAGTGTTAGAGGCTCCGCTCTGACAGACCACCAGTGCACTCGACACGGGCATCGAGTTAACTCGCCCGAGGTCGGGCCATGTGTCAGACGCAGACGTCGATTTCCCGTTATTCACGTTGGGACTCTCCAAAGCACAATTCAACGCGATTTGTTCGAATGGTGACGATCCATTCATTGTAGCATCAGTCAGAGCGTTGAGTAACGTGAAGCACCCATCAACACGGCGATTGACCTCCCGTCGACGTCTACGATTTGCACTTTCAGACATCTCACTTTTGTTAACTGTACACTGTACTGTACACACAAACAACAAAGATGCGGTTTGCACTAACCTTCATTGCAAGATCGTGCGTTGCAAGACCCCATCTTGACGGTCAGTTGACTTGGAATGGCTTGGCTGGTTTGGCTACTTGACTATCCAGAATGGCAACGCATGGTCAATGGTTGCAAGCGGCTAGTTTGTTATTACGCGCTACAGCGGCGGATATTCACTAATGTATGGCTGCCACTTTTAAAAACACACTATTTTAAATGAACATTTCTCAATATCAGCTTCGATACCCAAGATGATTAATTACTTGTGTTTGAGAAAGCGAAACGCGTAATTTGAAGCTTTTCAACCAAAAGAGAAGCAACGAGGCGAAAATATGCAATGACTGTGTGAAACAAACGTGCTGAGAAAAATTTCACATATGATATGCATCTACTTAGTGTGAAAAGAACGCGATGAATCATATGTAAGCGCTCAGTGCATGCATTGCATTTGTCATCCCCAAAAGGTCCCTGGAAGAACCTTTTCAGGACAACTTGTTAGCGCGCTCTCGATATTGCTTTTGTCATCCCCAAAAGGTATCTGGAAGAACCTTTTCAGGACAACTTGTTGTCCGCAGAAAGCACTCGCAAAGACGTTTCCGGGTCAAACAAGCTCGTGTCGTACTCAATACGTACCAAGGACATCGAGAAATGTGCGAGGACGATTGTACCATTTGAGGACGACCTCGGAACGTCGAGTGTTGTCTGGGTGCGTGCTTCGCTGCAAATGTCGTGTAAAGACGATAGAAGAGGCGCTGTGTGAGATATGGACGCCATCTGGCAATACGTCGGGAAACATGAGTGCTGTGTTGCGTGCTGGTAGTCCCGGCGCAGCAGCAGGCGAAGACCGGCGGTGACCAACGCGACCGGCGGGGACGCCAGCCAGCCCGAAAACACGGTTTGGCGCGAAGCGCTGAAACAGAGAAACGTCCGCACTCAACGAGTACTCTCCACACACTCTTTTATTTACACGTCGCCTGGGTAAAACAGGAACGCCAGAGCGGCGCCCACAACCGGCAGCCTGAAGGCCGCCCACAACGCTGCTTTTTCATTTTTTATTTTTTTTTCACCTTCTTGGCCTTCTCAAAAATAAAGTTTTTCAACACCAACCCATGGCATTCGTACAGTGCAACAGAACCGAAACCGAAACACAACAATGAGCTCGTGCGAAGGGCACGGAGGAAGACAAATTTCAGCGCAGTCGCATTTTCAGCTTTGTTGAAACAGCGCTCACTTGACGACGACGAAGTAAAAGAAGGCACAGGACAGGCGCTGCCTGTCCTGTGCATTCTTTTACTTCGTCGTCGTCTAGTGAGCGCTGTTTCAACAAAGATGAACGCATACCAACTCGCTCAAGCTTCCATTCTTATGCATTTTCAGCGCAGCTTAAGAAACTAGGGTCCTTAAAATTACCTATGTATGCATTTTCTATTAAAGGAACACGCCACCTAATACTTACCTAGTGATGTTGCACCTCAGATATGCATGATATTTACTTTTTGATCGACAACGTTCACAAGTATGAACAGCCGTACCAGTTCAAGACGGCTGGCCCTTGGGCAAGTGGTTCAACTTTGGCCGAGTGCCTGAATCGAGGGACGTGCCGACAAACAGAAAGACAGACAGACCAAAATTTCTGCGTTTAAGTTCCCCAAGAAAGACTATCGTCTTTAATAATGGAGGGAGACATTTTACGATAATTCAAGGGGAAGCGCTTTACTGTTTGAAGCGAGATCGGGTTGCCTTAAAACGGGTAGTTATAAAGCGAGATTCAGTAAAGAAGAAGAACAATGCACGTGCTGCGGGGAAGATCAGGAATCGGCGGAGCATGTTCTGATTGAATGTGGAGACATCCACCCAGGTGTACGTCTGGGCACGTGCCTACATGGCGCCATGGGTTTTAGAGATAATGGAAAGCTGAACACGCCCGCGATTGAAATAAGTAAGAGACGGTTAGAGTATTGGTGGCAGAAAATTAGAGAGAAAGGACAAAAATAAATATTGGAAAAAAATAAGGACATTCTGCCGTAAAGGGCAGAGAACGGAGCTGAAAACTTAAGTTTCTTTGTTTTCTGGAGTAAGATCGTTTTAATTGAAGTAAAGACACTAGGCCAACACTGAGAAAAAGAAGAGTAAATGTTCTTTTTTTTTTTTTTTGTCGAGCCTGGTGGCACACTTGTCACCGCCCCGTTATAAAGGGGATAGCATATCCAATCCATCCATCCCCTATCAGATAACAAGAGTACAAATTTTTGGGCAAGCTGCTTTTTTTTTTTCGATGCATTCAATGAGGCCATAGCGCAGAAAATACAGGCACTAAGGAAAAGAACACGACGTGCGCTACCTCAACTAATTTTTATTTCGGAAATATGCGGTAAAAATAGCAGCCAGGAGGATGGAATTCGATGTTATTTTTTCTGCTACGCAGAGGTTAATATACTTTTGTAAGGCTATCGACCCATATCTCATAACAAACGCCAAGGATATGTGCGAAGAAGCACCACTGCCCTGTTGTGGCCAGGGCACAATGTGTTGTTGATGCCTCCATACACTCGTGCGGTGAACTGTACATAGGCTGGTCAGGTAGACGACTGAACGACAGGTCAACGAAGCACAAGCGGAGAAACTGTTACCGCGATGAGCACACATCAGTGCATGTGTAGTTTTTGTGCAGTTTTTTTTTTTAATTTTTTTGGAGGGGGGGGGGACATGGATAAGGACGCAAGAGAGGTGGTCGGGGTTAATCCGATTGGAAAAGAATGCGCCAACTGTGTCAGTACCCCCTCGATTAAATCGGCTCTCTGGAACATACTCGCTTCCATGCTTGATATCTTTTTTTGCTGTCCTTGTGTTTGCTGTAAGTACCATACTCTTCCGAAAAAAGAACTGCCGCTCTAGTGGCGCACACATTTGTCACCTTCCTTCGTCTCAGCTTTTTGAGCGCTGTGGCCTTAACGAATAAATATTTTTTTTATCTTTCCGCCGCCGATGCACATATGTCTTTCATCCGCGTTTGCCTCGAAAAATGCGCGGAACGATATATTTTCACTTAAACACCGTCTGTACAGCAACGAAAACGAGTGTGAGTAATTTATGGCTTGCCAGTAATCGACTAAGTGATAGCCTCCTTTGTCCTTCGCAACTCTTTTGACCAACGTATGCCATCGAACGCCGTTGCACCAAGCCAAGAATCACAGTTGAGAGAGAGAGAGAGATCTAGAAAACATTTATTACAGAGATATTTGTGAGTGAAGTTGGGAGGGTCCCTTATTCCAGGAACCCTCTGGCCTGGATTTATTTAATTATTATACGATTTCAAACGCGCGGTTACCCGTAATTCGTGATAACAGTATGCAGTTACGCTTCCTGCGTTTTACATCTTCTTGGAGTACAACGTCTTATCCAAAGACTGCGAAATTGGAATCTCTTATCAGGTCCAATATATGCGCGAAAACACAGCTATAGTGAAACAAAAATTCAAGACTCGAAGGCAAAGAAGTTATTAACACATGCCCTTTGAGATCGAATAGCTGGTCCCGTTAGTCTTGGAGGCTATGTTCAACTGAGAACAATCGATCCAGCGTTACCAAATAACGTAGCACTTCTGAGGCACGTATCACAGGTTTCGTTTTCAAGAACGCGCCGTCAAAAACGAGTGGCACATAAGCAGGTTTAACGTACATACGTCAGTTATTTTCATCTGCGCTAAAACGAAGCTACAGTGAACGACGCACGACTTCAGAGCAGGTAAATAAAGCCTGGCCTCCGAGATTAAACCAGCTGGGTTTGCTTGTCTTCGAGGCCGTAACCGGTTGAGAATAGGTGTTGTAGAGTGGCAAAAGACGGCATCACTCTTCAGGCACGCTTAGAGAACTCTAGGCACGCTTGCTTGAATTTGGCGGTTTCGAACGTACGTTTCGATTTCAAATACGGCGCCTCCAAATACAGTGGCACCCGAAGCATTTTCTCATATAAAGCTTCGTTTTCATTAATACCCTGAGTGACAAAGTAATTCTACAACGCAAAGCCTTGAAGCGCGGCCTTTGAGACTACACGAGAGGGTGTGCCCCATCTTGGAGGCCACCACCAACTTGGAAAGTTTGTGTTACGCTAACAGAAGATGGCAGCACGCCTCAGGCGAGCTTCAGTACGTTCAGTACTATATGACTGACAAAAGCATAGCCTTTGGGACTTGCAGCCGTTACTATGAAAGGGATGCTGCTTTAGACTTGTTTCTCAAATTTTTTTCTGTCAAAGCATTGTTTTAAAAAATGACAGCTTTACGGTGAACGATTACAAGTTTCAGGTGCTTTACCTGCACCATACCGGCAGCGGAAGTGTGGACGCCGGAAGTAGCGCGTACCGCAGTTCGAACGAAATTTAAATCAAGCGCTGGCTTCCACCGAGTACCTCGGCTGCCTCGGCATTCGGCAAAACCGACTCGTAAAGCGATTCGGCAGCCCGCGAAAGCCTCGTTCTCGTTTAGGTGCTGCTGCATTTAGATTCCGTTGTTGCGTTGGTCCTCGGGTCGATGAGACGAAGAAGTCAGCGGTCAACGACCAACATCAGGGGCTACGCTGCGCTCGCCTAACCCACGAGGTTTGTCAGCTTTCTGTTTTCACCGACACCATTTACAATAGTTCATTGCTTTGACAAGCGTTTTGCTGTGCGTGCAACCGTGCGCATTAGACACTGCTGGGAGCATTAAGCGCCACAAAATTATACGATCTGTGCCGGGCGGAGAATACGTACTGCAAAACAAGTCTTTTGAAACGCGCTCATCGGAAAGTCTGTAGTCGTGGGCTTTGCAAGCAAAAGAACCTTGTCCCAAATGTAAATCACCCAGACTATCCCTACTTCCTGTCATTTCGCTACCTATACACCTGCTAGTCATTTTTCGTTCGTAAATTCAACATTTACCTTTACCTACTGACATTAGACGCGACAAGTTCAGCCGTATTGTTTGCGTGCCGACTGCGCCGGGGTATTTGTCGTCGGGGCGTATGCAGGGGCGTAACCAGAGGGTCCCTACTTACGCCCCTGTCCTCCCCACCCCCACGAAAAAAAAGAAAAAAGAATTGGCTACGCCACTGGCACTGTAAGACTCCCTCGAGCTCGTGGGGGCTACTACACCAATCTGGTGTCCCATTCTGCCGCTCTACTAACTGGTGCTTGCTTTCTTGACGTCTAATGACGCAGCGGCCCGGCTGTACTCGGATAATTTCGGGCTGAGTGGGTGCACGGCTCGCCGAGGGGGCGTGCCTCGATCTGCAAGCGATGCCGAGGATATACCAAGTGAGACGCTTGAAATTTAACTTTTCTTGCACTGTAGTGGTAAGCAACACCGACTGGGCCTGACGGCAAAATCCTAGCATGCTGGTACAGTCACTGTCGGTGTTTTTGTTTTCCTAACAGTCTAACAAGAAAATTTGCTTAGTTAACCAGGTACGGTATAATATCAAGTTACTCGTGGTCATGGCCATTACATTAACATGAAATATTCTGTTCTTAAATGGGCTAGTTTTCTGTGACTGGTCAACTCATTGCCATTATGTAGCCGTGTTATGTTACCAGTCGTTCTGTTCATAGTTTCTACAAGTGGCGTCTTGTGACACTGGCTTGCACGACATCACCACTTCATGGCCAGTCTCTGGTCGATGAGACGAAAAGCCCACAAGGTGGAGAAAGTCATTCTAAAGTAGGATAATTTTATTTGCTGCCATTAAAGTTTCTTTTCCCGAAATCAGTCTTTGTAGCTTTGTGCTGACGCTGGGGGATCACAATCTTGTCCTGTCCGTCCCGTTCACTTTTTCGGACAATCTTTTAGCAGAGGAACTTTCCGTAAACGGCATGTTGATCCTTGTTTTAATTGAAAAAGCCTGGTCGAAATGGGATAAGTACACTATCTGTGACAGGTTACTTTGTGCTCGTCTGCTAGAACATGTTTGTCATGCGACCAACCTGTATTCCAAATTTGTAACGTAAAATTGATTTGTTTAGTGTTTTGTAACGTTCACATTTCAAATGAATCTGAATAAGGCTTTGTAGCATCTAGCTACTTCAATGACTTTGTGTTCTTTTTCTTCTTGATGCAAGGTCGTACCTTTGATTCTTAATTGCAACAAAGGCAGAATGTGAAAAGTTTGTACTCAGTTGCTTTTGCAGCATAATTCTTTTTTAGGCCAAATTTAGATTTCAGTGTGGGCTACAGGATGTCTTGTAGCACCTATGCCGAACGTTGTTAATTTATTCTTGGGTTGCATGTCTGCAGAAAGAATTAAAAAATATGCAAGGTGTTGATGTAACTGGCAGCTTCGCAAGTCAGGAGCAACACAAAACCAAAATGTATTCACTGATGTCTGTTAAGCGTTAAGCATTCTTGCACAAGCTTTTCTGTGCAAAAGTACATTTCGGTAGAATTTCTTAGCTGCTTATTTGTTGTTTATGGATAAATGAACGACACCACATTGACAAGAAACAGGGGCTGTGTTCCAATTCTGGACAGCATCGTAGACAGTCTACGCTGACAGCTTAGAAGACAGCATCGAAGCCATGTTGTCCGACAAATGGAACGCGTCTAGAAGACGTCTACGCGACGTGATACCACCTAGCGTCGAGAAGAGAAAGCTAAGAAAAACAAACGTAAATGTTCTTTCTTTAGCCTCTTTCGTGTTCAAACCTATGAAAAAATTAACGTAGCTTACATTGAGCGCCTGGAAAAGCGCCTACTGGTGTACAGACGACCATACCGGCGAGATCCGAGCTACGCGAGCATTGCGCTCAGCCGCCATCTTGTTTGGACAGCAAAGTAGCCTGCATCGTTTTTGTCTTTCTCGAAGCTGTCTATTTTGCCGGCTACGTGAGAATTGAAATGGGACTTAAGATGGCCGCTGTCCACTTAGCTGTCTATTTAGCCGTCTACGGTGAGTATTGGAACACACCCAGGGTAGCCCTTGTGACTTGCGCAGACTTTCACCGTCGTTCGAGAGGCTGAATACATTAAATATGTGTAGGTCTGCAGTTGTTGGTACTGTACTTAACCCATAGTAATAATGTAGTGGGCCATTTGTTCTCTACTTTTTAATTAAATTCTGTGCAGTTTCAAAATGACTTGTTAGGCCAAAACGACTTTCTCATTAGAGCCTTAGGGATGTTAAAGGCAACCAATAAACAAATTTCTACAGGTAGTAGTTTACAAAGTTTGTAAAGCAGTTTGTTACTGGTCTCAAGGCTTTGTCTAGAATTTGCATTCATTAGGAGCCAGGCAAAGATGCCAAGTGTTAGTGATGTAAATGTTTCCTAGATGAGGCACTGTCTGAATAATTTCAAGTGATGCACAAATAATTTGGTCAGGCAGAAAATTAGGATGAAAGCTTACATGGCACAGGTTGCAGGTGATAACAGTGCTAGCACGTGTTGATAAAGTGTCAAAGGAATGCCTGCTTAATGATAAATGAACAGCTTGAATGCATTTTCTGTGAGCTGATTTATGTGCAACTACACTTATAGCTAAGCACATTGCCTTCTGTGGAACAATGCAATCACATGTGTAACCATTCTGGGATAGACCAGATGCCCCACAGTTTTGGACACCATATTCCGTACACCATCAAATGACAAGTTTTGGGCTAGTGTAGATGTAGTGCCCTTTAAAGGTACTGACAACCAATCTTCATGGTGCCTATTTTCTTCAGCGCAACGGAAAGCTCACCGGTCAAAGTGTCTAATCATGAAATGGTAACATGGAAAGCGCTGCGAAACGTTTGTAATCAGAATTTTTCCATCTGCGGCGAATATGAAGTCATGTACACACAAGACAACATATGCTGCAAACAGTGAGTGCGAGAGTGGTTTGTGTTCGAGCTCGGTGAGTTACTGCGCATGCGTGCAGTGTGCACGAATGCGCCGCGGCTCAACATGGGCCACTGGCGGCCGCGAAGGCAGCGCCACTTCTCCCCGTGCAGCTCCTTTTACCTCTGAGTGGGGCTGGATAATAATATACAGACTCTAACTTTGAGGACTAATTATGGCACGCATGACAGCATCAGACTAGATACAGCACAGTGATCGGCTTCCTAGTCCAGCTTCAAGGCTCTTCCACTAGGCTGTGCGACATACCAGTTCTTGTTACTTTTACACACGATTTAAAAATATAAATCCTACTCACAACGTGAAAAGGCTGCTGGAATCTATCATTATATTGTACGGTCTTTTCATTTATACCAAGATCTAATCCCACATTCTGGCCATTTGTCGGTCCCTTTAAGTGCACATTTCATTTTCGAATAGCTTGAACACACAGTGCCCTCTCAATCGGTGCAGGCTCCCGAAGGTGCTGCGACCAGTTCGCCTTCCAAGATTGCCACCATGCAGTGCACCCCTGGACGCAGTCGCCGCCTTGCGAATGAACCGGTTAACTTGTGCGTTGCTTCAGCATGGCCGCTGTCGAATGGCTCACCTCGGGGCCCAAAAGACTTTGGCAAAGACAGGCTGCACCACGTGAGTGATGGACTTGGTTGCATTAAAACAGTTTCTGTTCAAGTGCTGCAAGTAGGCTTCCCATTGGGACATTTGATGTCAACCAGTGTCTGGGTGGCAGGCTTAAAAGGAAATGTGTGAGTATAGCTGGGACTTGTAGCTTTGAAAACTGTCTAGTTTTGAGAACATCCTTTGGCTTGCTTGGACTTATAAGCAGCATGTAGAAACTATGGGCTGCAGTAGAAGTATATCGACATTTCGGCATTGCTGTTTGGATGGGTTAACAGACGTTGGTATTGAGGGTATATGTCAAGATGCAAAAGCTACACATCCTATAAGGTAATGCTTCAAGCCCATATGTTCCCAAGGCGTTCATTTGTGTTCAGCCAGGCCACTTCAGTGTTCCAGGCACAAGTGCAAATATCTGTTTCCACAAAGCAATTGGGTGTCCGATATGGTGACAGCTTATCAAGATTTATTTTCCCACATGCAGTATATCTGAATAAACTGTAGTGTGGCCAGACCTGGGCCGTCGTGCAAGGTGTTCACAGCAATCTGAATATTGCCGCCTATCGTGTTCCCATTGTCAAGCATGGTTGTTGACGATACATGTATTGGAAGAACCTCTTAATTGTCAGAATGCATGATCAGTTACTGCGATTACTTTAGTCTCTACTTTTAGACAAATGCCACTTGCAGTAAAGTTCACAAATGCCCCGAAGACCTTACCTATAAGTTTGTTGACTGTAACCAGTTTGCATAGCTAACCACTTCTGAACATTTCCACGTTCCCGTGAAATACGCTACTTTAAACTGCAGTTTCTAAATGTCAAATTCGGCATGTTGTCATGTGGTTGCAACAGTGAAAAAGACAAAACTCAAACAGGTAAAGATGGTACTGTTGGGGGGAACCTGTGCCCAGAAAACAACATAATCCTCGCAATGAAACGATAGTGATGAGCACAGTTGTCGGTCGTTGTTACGCTTATCGTCGGTGAAACACTTCTTTTATACACGCGTGATTGAACATTCCAGCGTCGTAGCTGGTTAGCTCCAGAATAATCTACTCGTGTCGTGCGTGCAACCTCATCGGCACAGCCCAAACAATTGTGAAGGTTCATGTGCTTTCCAGAGGGGGCCTGTGCCGAGCTGTTGTTACACATGCAACTGTTTGTGGAAGTAAAGCCCGGTTACATGAAAATAAGGAAGCACACGTGGCAATGCCAAAAATGGTAGATTGGGCTATGCATGATACTTCACTAAAGTTGCTACTTGGTTCTGTTCATATGCCATTTAGTGTGGACTGTAGACAGGCGGCACCTTTCAGGCAAGTTAGTGGCACATTCCTTTGGGTTGCTTCAGACGTAAAATGCCTTTTCAACTCTATTCGAACTTAAGCACATGCATACATCTCACTGACTCTTCTATTGCTGCAGGCACGTGAAAATGGTGCAATCAGCCCTGCTCCCAAGGCAACCACCACCCAGCAAAGTCCAGGCCGTATTGCGTGCCAGCCTAAGAACTTGTTCGGGGCTTCGGCGCGGCCGCTGCCAACCACTTCACCTGGTGGCCGTAAAAAGGATTCCGGTAAACAGCGGCTTCGCCAGGTATGTGCCTCATAGTTTCATTTTGGTGAATGGGAAAACAAATTGTCATCCACTTGTTCTTTAGCACCAAGCGACAAAAATGAATGCACTCTTTCTCAAACCTTCGTAATTCGTGGAAAATTTGTCCTGGTTCTTGCGCTTTCGTTTAGAGGGGGCCCTGCCTCGGGAGTGTATACGTATTTAAACAAAAATATTTCGAGTTATTTTACTGTTGTAGCTTATCTATTTTTATGTGCAGATTTCAAATATTGTATCTTTCTAGTGCAGCATGTAGGTTTTAAGATATCAGTTTGACTAGTTAGGAGCAATATTTTTTCTAAACTGAGAGTTAAAGGGGCCCTGCAACACTTTTCGAGCATGCTCAAAAAGCGCTGCCGATCGGTAGTCGAGGCTCCTGAGAACACGCGAGCCAAATATTACAGCGATGCGCACGGCCTGGAATTTACAATATATTCTCAAAGTCAGCTGAAAATCGCTCCCTCTTCTCTCGACAAATGATGTATTAGTCCGCAAAATATGACGCGATTGTCGGCAGTTCCACTATTTGCTGATGTTATAATCACGATAACACCCTCATTATTACTTTCGTTGTTAATTTTGAGTTCAATAAGTAGATAATATGTATGTTTATATTCTGTTATCGCGTTAAAAACACCGAACAAACATTAATATTAGCACTTCCGGTCTCACCGACAGCTCGTCTGCTCGTAGTTGCGTGGTTCCGTTTTCTTCGCCATGCGCAGTGCCGAAAACGTGATTATTTCTGTGCTTTTGACCATCGCCCGTTGCCGTTGAGAGTGGCAGCCGTTCGCGTGTTGCCTCGTCAGCTGAGAACTGCATCGTCGGCACGTTCTCACGACCGACCGAGGCATGGGCGCAGCGTGTCTCCGATAACAATGCTGGCGTCCGGTAATGGCGGCGCTTCGAGGTCGTCTGCCAGTGCCGTCTTACGAGGCGGTGTATCGGAGTATGGGCCGTAACCATGGCCGAAACCGATCTCAGCTGTCATTCGTTCCAAACGAGCGCGCAAGTTTGCTTCCATGGTTGGCAGAGCGATGAAAACACTACAGCGTTCGAGGTGTACACCCAACATTACCAAACCGACGCGCAGTTTTCCAGCACGCGCGATATCGGCTCCGCTCGACGAGAACGACGCAAGCCGACCGGAAGTGGCGGCACAGACCACGTGGTTGCGCCCAGACGTCAGAGAGAAAAAAATGAAGAAAAAAACTCCGCCGCCGCTCTTGGGCGGAGCCTCGCTCCTCTGCGCTGCCTCCATCGACTCGCTGCCTAGCTTTCCGCGGTAAATTATATAACATGCAGTGTTGCAATAATGTGGATTGAGAACTGGCTGCAATGAAAGAATGTTCCAAGTGCATTCGAACAAAATTTATGTGAACTATCGTGAGCGAGTCTTAATGTCGAGCAGAGATCTGGCGAAAGTTGATCACAAATGGACTGGAAACATTCATTCTTCTTTGACTGCAGACTGTTTTCATTCCAGATTATTGTGAAGCCATGTATTGATTCGCTTTAGCTCTCGGTTTTGAAACAATTATTGCTCCTAAAAGAAACGTGGTGCTTACTTATTTAAAAACTGCATAGTACCGTATGTTACCGTATGTACCGTACGTTACCGTATGTCTATAAAAATTGGGGATTTCAAAATGGCACATGAGAATAGGTGTGAAACATTCAGGCCCGCCACCTCCCATTTGGTTGTCTCTGAAGCAGTCTGCTCTTAGCTAAAAAAAAAATAAAAACTGAAAGCTTTTTCTGAAATTCAGCTTCAGATGGTACTGGAATGTCAGTTCTACAATAAAAAGCATGGCTCTAGCAGAGGGCCATTGTGTTAGCAGTAGTGCTTATAGTTCTGCTGCTACACTTGGTGACCGGTTCCATCCTGGCCGCAGCACCTGCATTTTCCCAAGGGCAAAACGAGAAAGCACGGTAGTCGGATACAGCTTTAGAAGACGGCGGTATTTTTTTTTCCGTGGAGGCGGATGAATATCAAACTGCACTCTAGGCCGACATGAGCTGAACGGCCAGTCACGTGCCGTACAGGCTCCGTGAGTGGAACTACATACTGCTTTTAGTTGCAGGAGCCAGTTGGCACTCTCACTTCTATCATCTGGGTGGGGCCTCTACTGCCAACCTAAGTTGTTTCAGACTGTAATGTTGATTATTTATATGCCTGTTTAAATTAGTCCTCCCACTGCAAACCTCGCAAATGGATTGCATTTTTTGCACATAATGTACCAGAACTTAAGCTAGCAGTGACTTCTGGGAGTGATTACTTGGGCTTGTCTGTAGTTTTGGCTAGCATGTAGCTTGTGTGCTAGGCTGTATTAACAGGTTTAGGCGTTGCTATTTGGGTTTAGTTGACAGTGCTTGTCCTTGCAAGCAATGAAAACACTCGAGGCACATGATTCATAGTTCCATGCCTATAAGACTAGGGTGTGCTGTTATAAAAATGTATGCTTAAAGAGTGCTTCTTGTTAGGTCAGTTAGTGAAAACGTAGCTGTAAAATAAGGGACGCAAAACAGAAGACAGCTTAGCTTTTACTTGCATAGAATCAAACCCGCATATATTGAACTCTTTGGCAATTGGTTCGATATGTCGTATAACTCAATGAGAAACTTTCAAAGAATTTGCTGTATTTTCGGTGCTCAAGTTGGGCTTCATGGCACTGCTGTACAATAATGCAAGGAAGGCAGCTTTACAGCAATAAGCGGGGATTTTTAAGCTTTCATTTTTGCACGGTCAGTAGTTTGGGGTGTGGGTTATATGAAAGGATGGGTTATATGCGAAAAAATATGGTATCTATGTAAACAGCACCACAACCTCTTGCATGGGCAGCCCTGCGTACTCGTCAGGTGCCGAAAGCCGGTCGTCTGCCTTGGCCTCTATATTGGCGTCGTTCTGTTGGCATCATTGAATGCTACTCTTCGGCTTGCCACAATTTCACATGTGGCACGTGTTGTCGCATAGCATAGCAGATGTGTTTTGTAATGCAGCTCAGTTTCCTTTCTTTTCACGTGCCCAGTTCTGGACACAAGTCTTGGAGAATCCTGATGCAGCACAAGCATCGTCACCAAGTCGGCAACGTCCGCAGGTAGGTTTAGGCACTTTGTGCTGTCGCTCCAATGTTCTGGAGGCGTTGTGCAGTACGATATTGTTGGCAGAATACAACACTGTTGGCTCAATGCCCCCGTGTTGGGGCTCTTTCACACGAGTTCCTTGCAGAGATGAATGGACCAAGTTTATTGTGCACAGCAGCAGGTTGTAGACAAATAGAATCGTGTTTATTGGAACACAGTAGAGCTCCTTGTCTTGGTGGCCACACAATACAGTGCACGCAAGTTGGTGTCAGTAGAGAGGAAGGGGGAGGGTGCCTTTCACACGGCTGTTTGCACAGGTGAACTGCACCCCAGCCTTGCAGCTTGAAATGGATGCAAAGGCTGGGCAAGATAAGTGGTGGCTTGGTATGTGCTTTCTTCGCACACACGCTCATTGTTGGAGGTCGCACAATCCCAAGTTAGAGAGACATCTGGTATAGGCAGTTGGGCTGCCTCGTATCTATAGCGGCCTATGCAGTTGGTAAGCACTACAAATTTCTTTCATCTGCGAGTAATTCACTTTTTTTCTTTTTTTCTGTGTACGTATAGGGATGGAGGCCTTATTGTAAGGAAAAATATTAGTGGTGCCACCTCGATACAACGAACGTGGATATATCTGTTATAACGAAGTAAATGAAGAATACTAGTCTTGTCATAGATAGCATTACAAATGTATGTTTATAACGAACTTTTGGATATACCGAACTTATTTTCGTGTCAGGTGTGGCTTTGTTATGTTATGAGGTTAGTGTGCTTCTCGGCACTTACCTGCGTCTACATTTCTTCCTCAGGTGGCTGAAGACGGACCTCACCGGAAGACTGGCAAGTGTGCACCAACTTCCGTGAAAGGTAGGCTTTACACCTCTGCCAAAGGACATGACTTAAGTGCAGGGTGCAAGGGAGGATTGTTTCTAAGAATTGCTGTATGTCAAAGTACAAAACAAAGGGGTTCATCTGCCTAACAGAAATTATGACTGAATAAAATTCGGCAGAAGCTCTTTGTACTCTCAAACCCAGGTACTATATGGGATCTCAAAGATATCAGCCTAACTCTAAATACTATAATGAACTGCTGCGCTTGAGTGCTTAGTTGGGCCGATTGGTACATGTCCAATGAAAACGAGTAACCGCACTCGCAACTGGACAAGGCAGACATGAAGTACTGCTAGTCTCGCTTGTCCCATTGTTCACGCAGTTACTTGTTTTCTTCAAAGTATGAAGTATGCCTATTGGGAGGTTATCTTATAGCTCCGCACGTCTTGGACAGCCTTATGAACTTGTGCAGAATGGGAGTATAGAGATTTGTCATTCTAATGGTGCGTTGAAGGCATAGAAATTTACTTAGGACTAATTAGTCATTTTCACCTGCCTTTTCCAATGTGTTTTGGATGAGGAGGCCCTTGCATTCCTGAAGCAGCATGGTGATGCTTGTTACGATAACACCTGCAGGCGGTATACTACAGTCGAACCCACTTATAACGATCCCACGTATAACGATCTATCGGTTATAACGACCATATTTGGGTGCACTTACGATTTTCCAATGCTAAACATTGAAGCTGCGTCCACATATAGCGAACATTTTTCAAAGCCTCCTACTTTTACAACGAACACTTCAGACGCGGTCGCGGTAAAAATATGGCGCATACGAAGCGAAAAAAAGTTAAAACAGGCCTTCTAAAGCGTGAGAGGGGCGCGCGCTCGCGCGTGCCCCGCTCCAGTTTACTCGCGACTAAGATATCCCTGATCGGCGAGCACCGCACGCAGATTTCGGACGCTGCGAGCGAGGTCGCTCACTTTCGAGCCTTTTCTTCAGTGGCAGAATGGCAGTGAGGAAAAAGAAAAGGAGGCAGCATGAAGCCTTGCGGTCAGCTTTCGCACGGTAACCTTTCCTGACGCCGTTCTCCGCAGCTACGACCGCCTACGATGAACCAAAGAGTGCCTTGGAACGCAAGAAGACATAAATGCAAGAAGTGATAACCGCGATAACTTTCATCGCATAAAGGTTCAGTGCGTACCTAAACTCGTCGACGCCACAATGTGCCGCAAAAGGTCGTCCGTCTTTTCGGTAACGGCAGAGACCGACCATCGGTGATAACGATTTCCGCGCGATTGCGGCGATGCCTTCGCGGATATAAGCACCAGAAAAGAGCGAAGGCGAGGTGGCGGCCGTCGATGAACGTGCAGTTATGACTTATAGCCGACAACCTTATATCATAGTCATCTGTAGTTATCGGCTCGGCTGCGCGTGTGGCGTACGCCGTACACTGTGCGGATTGACGGCGGTACGAGCGCGCCATGCTGCCGTTCGCAAGTTCGCCGCCGCCGCGTCGTGCGAGACCGCTTTAAAGTGCGCCTCGCTTTGTAGAAACGAAAGTAGCTCGCTGTTGTTGAGCGGCGCGGGCACCGAGAAACGTCGACGGGCCGCGAGAGCATCGCGGAGACGTAGAGTGCGCGCGTTGCTTGCAAAATGCTTGTTTTCGCCGCGTTGAACGAAGAGGCTATTCGCCGCACCCGTGCATGGTCCGGAGTGAAGCAGGCACGAAGAACGTAGTACAAACGCGTGCATACGGCATACAGCAAGCGGCCCGACAGTGACTCCGCGAGCCGAGTAGGGGACGCGCTGCACGCAACTAGCCAGGGATGATCGGCTCCACGTCGCGGTACCGCGCTTCGGTGAAACGGTGTCAGTTCACAGCAAAGGTGGGTAATTCACTCGTGAGCACATAGCGGGCGTCGCTTCACGACGCGAAAAGGCTTAGCTTGTCACCGGAGGGGTTGGGTGCACTTCAATAAAAGTGCACAGAAAAAAAAAAAACGGCTTGGCCGCTAATCGCACATTTTTAAAGGCGAGTCCATATACAACGAACTACTGATATAGCGACCACTTTTCGCGACACTTTCGAGTTCGTTATAAGCGGGTTCGACTGTAGTACGATTCACTGAAGGAATTTAATTCTTTGCTATTAGTATTCCTCTCTGCATTATATGGCTGTGTTGCAGCGAAGCTTAAACTAAGTTCATTGGAGAGCTCAAGTGAAATCCTTGCTGCACGAGCCGTTCGTGTTTTGACGCACCCCTCGCTAATTTTGTTTCCTCTATTGCTCGCGCTGCCCTTAACGTTCACTGCCCTCCTTGACAGCATTTGCCAAAAGAGCGCTGTTTTGTGGTATTGGAAATGAGCTTTTTTTTTTCCTTCCGCCACCTGGCGGGATTCCCAAGAACTCATTTGCAATGCTATGTGTTCGTGTGCTTCCAGTCGTCGATGAATTCACCCTCTCCCTGCCAATTGCTAGCTTCCTAGTTATTTCAGTTGGTAGAGCGACGGCCCCTGAAAGGCGTGTGTCCTGGGTTCGAACCCCGGACCAGGACGAATTTTTCGGCAACTAAGAAGCTTTCTCTCAGAGTAATCCGTATGAATTTCCTTGTGGGTTCGTGCTACAAACGGGTGGTTGTCTCTTACCTTTCTTAACCCTTTTGCCACCTGGTGGGATTCTGCAGAACTTGTTTGCAGTATGCAGAAGTGACTTCAAGAAGAGCAAAACTGGATCAATGAACGAAAGGAACTGCAAGCAGAGTAGATTTCACTTTTATGAAGGTGCATTGTGCTTGCCTTTTTTTTGTTTCTCGATTTAGTACGGTGTAAGCAAATGCTGCGCTTCACACTTTTATGCTGGGCTCTTTCTAGTCTGAGCGCACCGATTGAGCTAGCTTGTCTAAGATGGCGTCGGGGTATGGCAACGGCCATTTACCTCTCCGTTCGGTCGAAGTTCACGAGGAGGATTGGATCTACGAGCATCATTGACAAATTTGACTTTTAGAAAATGATAGTTATATTTATTTTCCGGCAGTTCAAATAGTACTTCGAATAGTAAAATTCAGGTGCAGATCGAATAGCTAGCGCTATTAGAAAAATATTTGAATGTTTGAATATTTGCACACCCCTAGTTATGAGATCACAACAGCAGATTTTGGCTGGCGCAGGCCTGGCATTTTTTTGACGCACTGCATAGCAATTGAACGCACTGAGTTAGTTTCTTCCAGTATTATGTAGATGGCACGAAAGGGGAAAATTGCCTCCCATCCCTTTGTAGCCCAAAGCTACGAGAAAACCTGTCCAGGTTTTCCAAATACTGATGCATTCGACTCGTTCTTTGGGAGCGCCATGCTCTAGCTTCGGAGTGCTTAGAAGTGCTCTTGCCTCAGACTCCGTTAGGCAACTGAGATGTGATGATGTGATCACTACAGGGTTCCTTTTGTCACGTCAGCTGGGGCTGCACGCCTGGGGGTTCCCTCGATGCTTGCGCGCCTTGTTTGATAGCAGCAGAAGACGTGGCGACAGCTTTCCTCTTCTGACCTGTGGCGGACAAGGGTTGCTCCCTTCATAGCAAATCTGCCTCGTAGACGTCGAGACATCTGTGGCGCTTCGGCGTCCGACAGCTTTCCCAAAACAGCATTAAATGAGCCCCCAACTTCTCTTTCATCTCGATATTGGAACCTGTTAATACATTTGATAGCGGAGCTGAAAGGCAGCTTCTGTCTTGATGAGGTGAAGCGACTGCATGTCTCTTGGCTATTCGGCTTGAAAGGCGCTTTGCCGCATGTGTTCTCTGGCCCGGATCAAGAGCAGGCTCTGAGCTGGCTGCAATCGTAGTAAGAGTGCGGTGGTGCAAACACTCGAAAAATATTCAGCCACACCTCTAGAATTCATCGCAAGTTTCACTTGCGCGCCTTGTTTGATAGAGGACGAGCTTTCCTCTCTGACCTGGGTTCTGTCTTGCGATTTGATGTGTTCTCTGGCCCGGATCAAGAGCAGGCTCTGAGGTGGCTGCAATCGTAGTAAGAGTGCGGTGGTGTCCAGCCGAATTCATCGCAAGTTTCACTATAGAGGACGAGGATGGGATTTGAATCTGGGACCGCCTTCCAAGGACGGTCACTTTTATCGTCTGATCTCGCAAGGAGGCTAGTAGATCACTACGTGATCGTAAATTAACAACTCGAAGCACAGTACACTGGCACTGTCCCAGTTTTGTGTCGATTTATTTGTTCCGATGCCATCAATGCACCTGGTCAGCTGAGATAGCATTTACAGTATTACTTGAGCGCAAAATATTACCGTATATTGCCGATTATAAGTAGACGTTTTTTTTTTTTTTTTCATAGAATGACCTTCGAAAGTTCGGGGGTCAACCTATACGTGGAATTGTAAAGTCGACTTATCTGTAGGGTCCGACAAAAGGTCGTCGTCCTCGGATTTCCTGCTATTCGACGCATCGATAACATCAGCCGCAGAGGCAGCGGTGTCGCGGAACAGCTATCGCCCAACGCGTGCGCACCGCTTTCGGAGCCGGACGTTTTTGCGATCTGCCACGACGATCGCGAAACTATAGCGAAACCACACGAGGTGAAACTACGGAGCGTGTTTAAAAATCAGTGCCACGCGGCATTAATGCGAACTGCTTGGGAAACACTGTTTCGAAAGCAGCATTTCAACCCTTTGATAGAGGTCGAACAATGCTCTATGAATAAAGAGGAATTTATCTTGCGATGTGCCCTGCAGTTTTGTTTTCATACAATAGAAACGATTCATTGACAAACCGTCGGCGTTCCACAGCAAAACTGACAGCGCCGTGTGGGCTGGCAACACGTCGCGGGAAAGTAAACCACATGACCAGTCACATGCGCCCACAAGCGTCTTTGTGTCTTTTTGCACTCACACCTGTTCTCCATTTCTGCATTTCGCTTTGCTTGCGAGCAGTGGTGTGCATGATTTGAGACGCTGCCAAGCGGATGCCAAGATGCCACCGCTACGCCGGCAACAGCACAGCGCTGCTTTCAAGAGGCAAGCGATCCTCTACGCAGAGTCGGAAAGCAACGCTGAAGCAGGGCGCAAGTTTGATGTGTCGGAAAAGTGCGTGAGGGAATGGAGAAAACAAAGGACCAAGATCTTCGCATGCGCTGCTACACGCCGTTCCTTTCGTGGACCGAAGTCTGGACGATACCCTGCCGTTGAGGAGGCGATTCGAGATTGGGTTCACGACCAGAGAAGCAAGAGCCTGAGTGTTTGCTACGATGATATTGAAGCAAAAGCACATACTGTCAACGATGCCTGGTATGGACTGCCAACCGACATGGTCCGTGCGGCGTTTTCCACGTGCAGCATCTCAGTACCACCGGCACCCATTCCGACGGCGAGCAGCAGCAGTGGTTCACACGATGGCAATGACCGTGACTGCGTCCTTCTCTCAAGCGACGACGAGTCGTAAGCAATGTTTCACGGGCAAATGTTTCTTTGCATCACTCCGTCTTCGGAAAACTTGTTGGTGAGCTATGGCTGCAGCATGAGGCTGTGTTCGGAGTCAACTTTTTTTCCCCCTAGAAGGGGTTGCAAGTTGGGGGGTCGACTTATAATCGGCAATATACAGTATGTGCAACAGAACTTTTTCGTATTTGCATCTTATGTTTACAAAGCCATAATTTTGGGTAGGCAGTGGGTCCAGTATTAGAATTCTGCTTTAAAGTGTATTGCCTAAATACCTTCTGTCCTTCCAGTCAGCTGCGCTTATTCACAATGGGCGTCTGCAGGCTGTGCGGTCGCACCTACAAAAGGCCAGTGTCGACAGCCGTTCACACTGGTTCAGCCTAGGGAAATCACTGGCCACCCGATTTCACGGTTGCCGCGTCTTCTCAAACCGCGTCTACAGGCGACCGCCAGTAATGCATCGAAGCAGGTGCAAGCGCTTCCACAAAGTGAGCACAGTGGCTTTTGTGTTTGTCCTCAACACATTATGGTGGCTTAGCAGCATAAGCACGAGGGTGGGGTCTTAACACTTAAGGAGGGGAAGAGTTGCTTTAGGCATGTGGCGCTTTATTAAGTTAGGATGATGAAAACTTCAGTGAATACAGTAGACTCTCGATAATTCAAACTTTTGGTTAATTCAAACAAATCTTAAATTTTTGGTTGCCCATTATGTTTTCAATGTATTTTAAAGCTGCTTTATTCAAACTGCCTCACTGCACAAGTTCGGTTAATTCAAACTTTTTGCTTTTTGCTTGTCCATGCCTGGAAATATCTGCTGCCTTTGTTGCTTCTAGCTGAACATTCGTGTTCTTGTGCTACTAACAGGCGCAAATAAAGCTGATTGCCTGCCTACAAAATGGCGAAACTACCCGAACCTTGCGCACCAATAATTGCGTGCTGACCGAGGAAGAAAAAACAAAACGGTACGGTCTGGCCTTGATCTATCGTGTGCCAAACGTTTCTTAAAGTCACTTTCTCTGCAGTACGCCATGTGAGAAATAGTCCTAAGAATTGGGAAGGGCTAGCAACTGTCGTGGGACACAACACATTTCATCCCTTAATTATGCACCCGTGTGCGCCTTGTATAATAACAAGTAACAGTATTATTGCTGATATCTAAAATTTTATTGGCAATCATGCAGAGCTGTCTATGATGTCGCTGCAACACTGAGAAACAATAAACATCGCAGCGTTAGTTGGTGTGTTGCCCCGAGTCATATTTATGAGAACTTCTGATAATTCAAATAAAATCCTGAGGTCCCCTCAAGTTTGAATTATCGAGAGTCTACTGTATGTATTTTCATGTGCAGATACCAAATATGAGCTCACTTCTTGTGTATACCACACCATTATTTTTAAATGGCTCATAAGAATGAACATCAACCAACTAGCCCAACTTGGTGCTCTTCTGCGACTCGTAAGAACTTCACGTGATCATGTTTTTAACAAGCTGGCTACTGGTAGGTGGTAGATGGGTTGCAGTAAATGAAAGAACATTTCTTTTATCCTGCAAGCAATCTCGATCGTGCAAGAAACAGATGTTGCCAAGAAAGCTAGTATTTTGTAAGTGGTCTCGGTCGCCACTTGTTAAGGCATGTCACTTACCGTATTTACTCGAATCTAGGCCGGCCCCGATTCTAAGCCGACCCCCGAAATTTGCAGGCCAAAAAAAAAAAAACTTAATCATCGTACTCGAATCAAAGCCGACCCCTTCACCTTCGCACATTGTTTTTTCGAAAAAAAAAACATCAGCTTAGATTAGAATAAATACGCTAGCTCATTCCCCTTGATGCTGATGTTTAAAGAACCTTGCTGAACAAAAAGGATAAGTTCCCAGCGAAAGCACTTAAACGCACATTATACTGCAAATTTTTTCGCTGAGTGCATTGCTGCAATAAGCTTTAAGTATCTGACCAATTCTTTGGAGCAGCTTGCAGTCACCCGTCGCAGTGCTGCCAACGCTGCAAAGTTGTGCAAGTTTGTGAAGGTGTTTGAAGTGTTCTGTGACAAGACTTGCGAGTTGTTTAGCAAGGAGAAACTTTTTAATGCCATCCTGGATCTTGCACTCTTCTAGAGGCCACAATGGCACAAACATTACGTGTGCATACACATGTCACAAATTAGTGTGTGGCCACCATAAACAAGCATGCTATAGTTTGTCACCTGGCTTTCATGAAATTTTTAAATCTAAGCTCATTTGCTTATGCAGTGCGCTAGGAGTTTTGATATTGGGCATTAATTCTACTGACTGGAGATCAAGCAGCTTAGTTTGGTGAACAGAACATGTAGTCTTGTGCCACTTGGGACAACACCAGAGGTCCTGATAGCGAGTCACAGTGATGGAATAAGTGGGAGATTGCTTCGTTTAGGCCATTTACTGCAGTGCTTTATGACTAGCGCATTTTTTTCAGGTTTACGCCTGCCATACGGCCACTGGGACAAGAACTTACTTAGTCGGCACGATT
Organism: Rhipicephalus sanguineus; assembly: GCF_013339695.2. Taxonomy (NCBI): domain Eukaryota; kingdom Metazoa; phylum Arthropoda; class Arachnida; order Ixodida; family Ixodidae; genus Rhipicephalus; species Rhipicephalus sanguineus. The sequence goes on along the minus strand of NC_051181.1, from coordinate 87,726,290 downwards.
CGAACCGTAATATGGTTGCCAGCTCTCAGTTTCAACAATACATACTGATTTTATTAAATTGATTTGTTTTATCTTACTGTCCTATTATACAGACATACTTTTCAGGGCCTTCCTTGTAAAAAACTCGTCTATACCTTGCTTAGAAGGTTCAATTTCGATTTATCAATGTTTTGGCATTGGCAAGTGAATTGGAGATATTACACCCTTACAGTACCGAGGTTTACCTGTAATATCTAAATGTTCAGCCCCCTCCACAGGTCTTCCTGCCAGTCCTTTGTCAGACCACTGCCGGCAGCGAATCGCCGACCTCCAAGCCGAAGGAATCGCTCGCCACCTGGGTTCACACTTGCCCCAGCACGTACAGCCGTGTGTGCCTCTGGCCGAGCATAAAGACTCGGGGCTGATGCAAGCACACCCATTGCATGCAGATGCACTTCCATTGGGTATGCATGCATTTTTTTTTCATGGTTTTTCAACTGATAGTGTGCCTGGTGACACAGAACAAGGAATAGTCCAACGAGGCTTTTACCATGCGCAGTGGCCAAATAAAATTCAACGGTGCGTAGCGATATGCTAGTCATTGTGGCCATCCAGCCATACCACAAGTTGCCTCCATTGCTAAGAAAAACTGCCAACAACAAGGAGGCAAGAGATGGTTGTGGTGTTTGCTACACACCACTATTAGTTCTGTTAAATAGAGTAGAGTCCCTTCGATAGTTCTTTCACGGGATTGTGAAAAAACACTGCAGTAGCCAGGAAATGCATAAAGACCAGAACACTCCAGTGGTGAGCATACTGTGGTGGCACCGTGACACGGCTGGGCATCGCTAGGCATTGCCAAGCTTCGTGTAACACTTTCCTGAAGTACTGCCTTTCAAATGGCATCGACGACGCTGAATACAGTAGAACCCCGCTGTTACGTTCCTCACTGCTGCGTTTTCCCCATAGAGTTTCCTACAATACTTACTAGAGGGAACTCTGGCGCTAGTGTCTATCGGAGCTGCAACGCATGACGCTTCAGCCAGCATGGGAATGATGGGTAGTACACAAATTTGTCTAAACTTCGTACTTTTGGCTCCGTTTGGCTCCGCGTCGGCTGCATCCGCTTTGTCGCAAAACGAAGTTCAGCAAAAGTCAGCAGTTTCACTTCGCCACTTTAACTTCTTTAGGCTCAGCGATTGAAACCTGGTCACGAAGTTCACAACGGTCTATTCTTTTATCCAAAACAAAAGCCAAAACACACAATAAACAAAGCCACAAGTACGTTTGAAGCCGCAAGCACGAAGACTAGGCAAATTTGTGTACTACCCATCATTCCCATGGTAGCTGAACGATCGCAGCGCCAGAGTCCCCTCTAGTTAATTTTAGGAAACTCTATGGTTTTCCCGGCTGTTACGTCGTTTTCCGCCGGTCCCGGCATAGCTCCCATAGGATACAATGTATTGGGAACCCCGCTGTTACGTCGTAACTGTCGGACCGTTCCCGTATGATACGTCGCGAAGTGCGCTCGGAGCCGACCGAGTGACTACCAAAGAGAGCGGCCATGGTGCATTTTCACGCAGTTTGGCCTCATTTGACCGTAATATTAGCCGCATGAGAGGCGCAAGCAACAGAATATTTCAATTGATGCAAACAAAAGCATGGCCTTCGAGATTCAAATTGCAAAAATGGCGTCTATGACGTAACTGCTCGCGAAAGCAAGGCCTTCGAGATTGGCATTTACTATTGACAAAAGCATAGCCTCTGAGATTTGTATTGCACAAACATGGCGTGTATGACGTAATTGCTTGCGAAAGCAAGGCCTTCAAGATTGGCATTCACTTCTGCCATCGCGTTGGCGTAGACTCATCATCATCGTTATTTGTCGGAGAACGGGAGGAGTTCGAGCTGGTTGGAGCTCGCGTGGTCGTGCGTGCGGTTCGCGGTCGGACTCGCCGCGGCGGTCGTGATTGCGTGTGCTTAGTTCTTTCATGCCTACAGCTGTTGGTGTTAAAAAAATCACATACGTTGATTACATTTCTGTGGATGAGGCCGTCCTAAGCTCCGCGTTTCTATCCATCGACTAGACCGCGGCTGAGCGTGCCAATTTTCGTGCTGCTCGTAAGAATTGAAATAAAATTCTGTACCACTAAATATTTTGCCGTTTTTCCTGTTTTTCGGCTCTTACGTTTCCCGTCTCTTACGTTTATTTCCTACGGTCCCTTCAAAAACGTATCAGCGGGGTTCTACTGTACTACAATGTTTGCAGGCAGTGATAAGGAATTGAGTACAGTGACGATGAATACACAGGCACATAGGCATGTGCAAGACTTTACAATGGTGCGACAGATCCATCTGTTACCGAATCGGACAGACTTGGTGCCCCCCTCCCCCAGGTGATTAAAAGGAGGGGGAGGGGCAACGCCCCCCCCCCCTTAACCCTGCCCCCTTTCGTGCACACACCTATGCGCAGGCACTTGTATTCTTCCTGACTTTTGTGGTATTTCTGCACCCTCAATGATGATTGCACTGAAAAGTCTCAAGCTCGCATTACAGTTTGTGGGGGGAGAGCAAGAAACAGCGCAGTCTGAGAAAACTCCTTCAATGGAAAAAGCTCCGGGCCCCGACTGCCCACTGTTCTGCCATGCACGAGTGCGCCAAGCCTGCATTCACGTGCTTGGCGCGCTCACGAACGGCCGAGAATACACACGATACATGCAGCAGGCTGTTTGCCCGTGTCTTCTCGGCTGCAGCCAGTGCTCTAGTTCCTTATCGCTGTCTGCAAAAGCAAGCGCTTCCTATAATGCCCGCTCCTCTTTGGCAGAAAGGGTCGCAGGGCTAAGTTTGGCCGCCTACTCACGTTTGCGATGGGTGCCGGCTCTTTTGGGACGGCACTGTCACCCCGGTGAGGCGCATGGCGGCGACTTTCTCGGCGTCGGCTTTCTTGGTATCGCCCTTCCCTTCTTGTTGGTGTCACGTTTTGGCGTGCCTTGTTTGTGTCCCGGAGACTTCACAGGGCTTATCTCGTCTTGCACATCTTTGCCGAGGAGCGTGGGCATCTTAGCCTCTCTCTGGTCACTCTCGGTCAGTTTCCGCAGTTCTCGATTGCTGTTAAGATTGTTGTTGCGCCTGGCGGCCATTAAAGTCCTTGCTCGAGGTTCGCGCCACGTCCTGTGGCTTCCAGCATCCCTGGATGAGTAATGGGTATCCCCGGAGGATGCAGCCCAAGTAGTGGCCTTCACTTTTTTTTCAGTCTCGTTGCTTTCAGTTTCCTCCTTCTCTGCTTACTTCTCACTCATCTTGCTGCTGGCCCACACGTCCTTGATGTACCACTCGCCGTTATCCTCTTGCTTCCTGCATGTACTAGTCAGTACGCTAAAAAGTTTAGTGGACTCCTACAAGGCTGCTCCTCCAGCTCGCACTGTAAATATGCTGTGTTTCTAGTGAACAAAGGGGTTTATTTTATTCCCAAGTTGCAGATCACTGCTTTCGCCCCTAAGAGTAACAATCAAAGGTACTCCATTTATAAAATACATCTGGAGGTAAAAATCAGATGTGACTTGGTGGGTCTTGAAATTGAGTATATTTGGTACACTGCGTTTTGACGCAACGTGCAGGAGACTGCGTTCGTGAGCCCCCGGAAGCTGTGATGGATGGCATCCAGACAAAAATGTGTACTCCTCAAAGGTGAGTTCTTGAAGCCAGTTTGTATAGTTCGACAGATTATTCTACTCTGTACAGTGATGTAGTTTGAAAAAGTCTTAGTTCTGCACTCAGGATGGTGACAGCAGATGTGACTGTGAGCTCGGTCAGCTGTCTGAACCCTCTTTGTGGGAATTTAGGTGCGAAGCAGCTTTTGCGCTGGGCTTTGTCTGTAGTTCCATTGGCGACCATCCGCTTTCTACCACCTAGCATAGCCATCTGTAACATATTGAGCGCGCGCTCGCGCCAAGGAGAATTCTTCTTCCTCTTGTTCTTCGACCGCCTTGATGATGATACGTGCAGCGCACTTTAGGGGCCTGGGCTGCCGTATGCTGTGATGCCGGTGCCCGTGATGCCGGGCTGCCGGTGGCTGTGATGAACGGAACTTTAAGTGGACCCATGCGCTCCATCGCATCCCCACATGGTTCCCTTTAGTGGGAGATGGTGAAATCTTTTTTTTTTTTCATTCTAACAACAACATTTAAAAATTTTAGGGGCCAGTCCACTATGTGAATGTGGATGACTAGCGATGCTGTTCAGCACAGTGCACAGCGGCAGAGGCCACTTTGGCATGAAAGGTCAAGTTGTGAATGTGCCCATCATTATTTATACCACTGTGCAGAGTCCACCGTTACATATGACAGCACCGGCACCGAAATTATAAGTAACCTTCTCTACATTACACAATGTGAGAAAGCCAGCATACAAAGACCAAGGTTACCCACTTTCCTAAAAAGAAATGCATTGCTGGGAAGACTTTGACCCAGGGTTAATATAAGCAGGCTTGTATAGGAATATGAAGTTGCTAGAACTTTTTTGTTATTTTGTTTGCTGTTGCCCCAGGCACCCTCTGGCACCATTTCTTGCTCTTTGAGAGTCCAAACCATGGTGCTCGAAAATAGAAGGCATTCATACAGTTAAGATATACAGTCAAACCCCTCAATAACTAAATCGCTGGGGAAGCGATTTTTGTTCGTTCTCATGACATTTTTGTTGTCTCAAAAATAGAAAAATACACACACCAATTACTTCAGACAACCAAAATTTATTTTAAAAAGTCGCTGATAGATTGCTCAGTTTCACGTTGCTTTGAAAGAGCTTGACGGCTCAAGTCTCTCGGCTTAATAAGCTCTGCATAGCTTCCTCGTCGCCGTGGGCGCCGAAGAAATTGGGAATGTCAAAAGCATCGAGAGCTTCACGCACACTTACTTGCCTTTCTTGCAATTGTTGCTTCCCTCACTCTTTTCACTCATATTCTTTGCACACATATTCGATGACTGCGTCGTCACTGAGCTCTTCGTGCGCAATCATGTCGGCGTCAGCACACAAAAAATTTTGCAGTTCAGTAACATCTGGTGTCACTCTGTTGACACGGCGAAGCACGTCCGATGCTTCAGCTAGTGGCTCCAGGTCATTGCTGCTTGCTGAGGAAGCGCCCACTTCAGTCTCCGGCAAAGCTGCCGGACTTGTCGAATGAGCATTGCTGCAATACTCGAACTTCTGGGTTCCCAACTAGCTCATGGGTCACAAAAAAAAAATGTTGCAGATCACTACCTGAAACTTTCGTTATTGCGGGAGTGCTATATAAAATCTCTTCGCTGTCGAAAGGGGGCAAATGCATTGGGCTCTACGGACATTTGCTGGGGATGCCAGATTTCTTCACTGCTGCGAGAATTTCGTTCTTCAAGGTTTTCATTATTGAGGGGTTCAACTGTATTCACATTTTGCAAGCGTGGTTGTGTAGCATAGTGGACGACACTTGCCTTCAGAAACACGAGAACCTGGGTGCAAACCCCAGCACCGGTAATAAATTTTTTTTGCACTCTAGTGCATTAGTTTCTTCCGCCGCTTCATAGAGGCTGCCAGAGGCTTCTTATTTAATGCTTCAATGTTTTTCAGTGCACATTAGTTCTTCCACTGCTCCCTAGGAGGCACTAGAGGTTTCTGCGCAGACAAATCCCATGTGCATATAGAAGTTTTGCTGTAAAATGAAATGTGCTTATTAGTGGTGGCAGTGGCTCAAATTCAAACTCCTAAACGTAAGGTTGCGTCATTCCTTCAAAGCGGCTTTCTTGGAACCTTGGAATCCATTAAAAAAAAAGCCTTTCACCTCAAGCTTCTTTCACTAAAACTGTGGCAAAATCTTTCTACCAGTTTGCCACACATTGAGCCTTCGTGATTGCTTAAATTTTTTTCACTTATTCGTCAATTGCAGGGCCCAAAACTGATTACGCACACACAGAGAGCACTTCATTTCTTTTCATTATGTGTCAGATCTACTACACTAATGACATTGAACTACTACCAACAAGCCCAACACGTAGCATAGTCATTCATAAACTCGGTGTTTCCTGCCGTGGCAGCAGCGCAAGAAATGCTGGACACACGAGACAAGAGCGCCCATCCCGTCTTTTTTTGTGCTCTGCTTTTATTATGAACATTGGACCTTTCTTAAGCAGTCTTAACACTGAGCATGAGTGTATAGGCACAATCCCCGGCCACAGCAGCTGCACATTGATGGGAGTGAAATGCAAAAAGAGTGCATTTTCTTGACGTAACTATCGAATTGACACACAATTCAGTTTTTTTTAGTGTGCATATGCCATGTCTGGATGTCAAACCATCGGTTTTCTATGTAAGGCTCCAGAATTTAGTTTTGCTTCTTGATATAAACGTGTTCACTCCTTGCCCTTTTGTTTGCCACTGTTGCTCTGAACCTTTAGGCCTCCAGCCGACCACGAAGGCAGCGACACAAGCCTCTCGAGTGGTAGTTCCTACAGCCCGTTGCCACCTCCTGTAGCGCTAGAATTTAAGACGCCAGACTTCGAGCGGTTCCGCAGCCCCTTCAAGGACTGCACGATAGGAAGGGTTGCCAGCAAAACCCCCACCTCTCCATACGGTAAGTACATACCGAATGACTGTGTGCCAATGCCAAAGAGGCACAAAAACTGCCAAAAATCGCTCGTAGAAATGTGGTTGCAAAATTTTAACCATTTCTGTCGACCAGTGAAGTTTTGAGTTGTCTGGTGAGGGCCAATCCGAGGATGAGAATAAGTTCAGGTTCGCTATAAAGCAGCCAGTGGTGACAAGACCCATACTGCTAAACATTTAAGACACTCTTTATCCAAGACTATGCATAACTGGGTATAAAACTGACCTTCTTCGCGATTTTTATTTCTCAATTCAGACGACAGCTCTCCAGAGCTCGTTTCTCCGGTAACTGAGACGACCGACGTCAAGAAAATGGTGGCCTTCCCGCTTCCAGACTCGCCGGCACATTACAGTGAGTACTCCAACACGTGTAGTGTAGTGTAGGACTGTGTAGTGTTAGTTTCTCTTTAATTTGCGGCCAACACTGTTTCTGGCTGCTTTAAATGAAGGGATGAGCAAGGCCAGTTGGTTCAGGTTATTTGCAGCCTGCAGAGTTTTAACACTGAAAGAAAAGCCACAAAAAGGAAGGGCGAAGTGCAAATGTGTACCTTCATAATGGTGGAACTGTCAAGTGATAAATTTGTCCTCTCTAACAGACATCCTACAGTGCAACACTCTGCTGACGACTGTTGTTTAACTCCAGTGAAAAATGTTGTTTTGCACTGAAAATGTGTAGTGGGTCCAGTCTTTCATTTGGGTTATTTGCTATTACAGTCGAACTCAAATTTCAGTCGAATATCAAATTTGAAGGGGGTCAGAAAAAGGCTGCAAATGCTAGGAAATTCAATATATCAAATATTTTATATATCGAATGTACAGCAGACTCTCAGTAAACCGAAATCTTTTAAACGGAATTGCTGCTTAAATGGACCAATTGCCTCTATTAAGATTGGTTTCGTACTTGAGTTCTGCACCCCTGTTCATCTCTGAATAAATGGAACATATTTTCTTTGTCCCTTTAGGTTCCATTTAATGAGAGTCTATCGTATATTCAACGGGACTTCACCACTCTTTGATACTAGTATGTTAAAATTTGTTGCACAAAAAGTCACTTTGGGTTGAGGAGTTAAGTAACTTGCACGCTAACTTGCACATTGTTCTCTGGTCTTATTCGTAAGGACTCCCTGTGCAATTCTGAAAGAACAGTAACCTTTGCTGCAGAGAATAGTTGTCTCCCAATATCGAGCGCCAAGCCCACACATGGTGTAGTAATATGGGCCACCGTATGCATTGTTTGTTCATTAGACAGGAGGGTATCCAGAATCCGTCCTGTTGTTAAACTGTTGCGAGTAGCACTCTTTAGTCATTTTCTCTGGTGTCCTTTCATTACTTATTTTTACTTCATCAGCAGTGAAAAACTTGCTACTCGCCCAACAACTACCATATTTTCTGGTCTATAGCCCACAGAAAACATGCAGAAAATTCGTAGCTAAGTCGGGGTGTCGGTTATATACGTGAATTTTGTCTTGCTAGGTGACTTCATTGCATTGCTTCTCGGTAGAGCAAGAAAGGTGGCTTCATGGCAGTACACCAGGATTTTTTTTTCGTTCTGCGGGTTGTTGTGGATGCAGGCTATATGGGAGAAAATAAAGAAATTTTTCCAGAACGCGTATTAGCCTGGTCACACTATCTTTCGTTGCAGCTGACGCACCTGAACAGAGTGGCAGCGCAGAGAACTTCCCGCTTGCCATTAATGTGACCCTGAGGAGGAGGCGGGCAACAAGGAACATGTCTCCTCTCGCCCTACCGGAGTTGTTGCCGGAACACTTGGCAGAGTATGTCTGAAATTTTAAAAAAATTTTTGACCATGCTCGGAGATAAGTATTGCCGATTAAGCCTTGTTGGGTTCAGGAAGTCTTCTTTGTGATAGATGAGCAAGTTACAAATAGCAAAATAAGTGCACAGTGTTTCTGTATGCTAGACAAAATGCAGCAAGGTTAAAGGCCCACCCATTACAAAGCGCTCAGACATATTTAATCATCAAAAAGCATCAACTAAGTCAGGTTCGCATGTTGCCTTACGGACGCGTAGTGGGCCCTTTGCTGATTTGCAAAACGAAAAATTATGGCATAGTGGGCATGCGCAACTTTACTTGCAGTAGGCATTCTAGAATAGTTTGAAACGGCCAATGTTACGCGCGCAGACGTTAAGTTTTCTTGCAGCACGATTGAGACGTTCACAGAGAACCGAAGCCAGACTAGCAATTGAGAAGGTGATGCGCACGAGGCCCGATTACGCTATCGCGTTCTCCTCTTAAGGCGAAGCTCAAGAGTCCTCCAAGTTTTTTTAGTTTGCAATTCACACTTTCGTCGTATCGTTGCAGGAGACTGGAACCGAAGCCCGAGGATGAGAAAGACAGTGGATCGGGCGAGTCTGATAGCGACGAGGACACGGATAGCGCAGCACTCTCCAGTGCCCGTGCACCGGCAGTTCCGTATTTCCCGAGCCCAGACGTGGCAGCTTACAGAAGTACCATCCTGGAGGAGATGGCCAAGTGTTACGGTGCACGCCTGGCATCACCAGCCTCGTCAGCAGACTCTCCCGCAAGCACGGGTGAGCATACAAGCTACTACTACCAACTGTGGTACACACTGTAGAACAGGTAAACGTTGATAGCATGAACTTAATCGCAATGGAATCCTCAATATAATAAGCTATATTTAGCTTTCTATAACCTGGCGGCCATATAAGACCATGGTCAAAAGTTTTCAGTCCCATGTTTGCCTATGGCAGCAGGGCCAGCAGACTCTATTGTGAGAATACCTGCCTATATTGCAGCTAAAAGAAAAGAAAAGAGAAAGGAAAAGCATGAGCGTATTGCGCAGTAGAAATTTCTTAACGTAATAGTTGCTGGACTGGCTACTTGTCCTCGCTTCTCAAGACAGCCTTTGTCATGAAACTTTGATGCCAGGCCCTAGTGGCATTGAAGTACTCAAACCTCCTTATAACAAAGTCTCACGTGACACGAAAAGAAGTTTGTTATAACAGAAAATTCGTTATAAACGTATACCATTTGTAACACTATCTGTGACAAGACTGTTAATTAGATATAACTGATCATTCGTTATATCTGTGTTTATTATATCGAGGTTTTAGTGTATCTTATTCCTGCTCTCAAAATGAAGACTCATGCTTGGGATAATTTTGCATGTTACCAGTAGACGGATCACTTAGTTTGGTCATGTGGGGTGCAAGCTGCGAAAAGCGTTTGACTTCGGCATGTGAAAGCCTCGTCCTTTGGCGTGACTTGTGAAAATTTGGTCATGCTGCAGTTGCCACTGTCGCTCCACCTACACTCAAACCTCATTATAACAGTCACATCTGCCACAAAAATAACTTTGTTATATCCGAAAATTCGTTATAAACGTTTATTAAGAGCACTGTATCTATGACAAGACTTTTTTTCATTTACTTTGTTATAACCGATAATTCGTTATATCCGTGTTCATTATATCGAGGTTTGAGTGTATTAAGAAACTCCGAACTTGCATCTTGCTCTGCACAGTTACTTTTCTTTTCGTCATTGAGAATGACAGCCCTCTTGAGCGATGCTGTGAACAAGTGCAGAGGTTTTTGTTTTCTTTGCCACTCATGACGATAAAGTACGACTGTCCAGTACAATGTGAGCGTGCGACTGTTAAAGAAAAAACATGTCGGGGAGCCAAGAAGGTCTTTCATCAACTACCAGTGCCCCTCAAACAAATAGCCACTCCTTAGGCTCTTCAATCAATGATTGCCTCACCCACAACAGCTGTGCTTGTCATTTATCGACTTTATGGTGTCTGTATTAAAGGGACACTAAAGGCAAATGTTAAGTCAACGTTGATTGTTGAAAGAGCGTTCCAGAAACCTTGTGCTTGTTTCGTGCCAAGGGAATGCTTATTTTGAATGAAAATCACGTTTTAGTGGTCCATACGGCGTTAGCGCACTTCAAATCTCGTTCCTGAAAAGGCCTCGCGGCGCAGAAGTTGCCTTGCCCAGTGTTGCCCACCTTTACCACCCGGCAGCCGACGCTGTGGTTTCTGCTCTGAAGGGCACATTACACAACATCACGTGGGCACGGCAATTTGTGGAACTTTCTGTTACAGTGACTTTCATGAGCAGCAGTGCGTGATAATGAAACTACCCCTGAAACGCGACTGCGCAAGCGGAGCGCAGCCCTACGAAAACTGAACTCATGCCGTTCTCCACTGTACAGTTGACTCCCGTTAAGACGAACTCGAAGGGACCGCGGTCATCTGTTCGTCTTATCAGGAGTTCGGCTTATCAGAAGTGCCCTCAAAAAGAGACATGCTAACATGCCAAGTGCATCCAAATATGTTACTTGAAAGCACTGAATGGAGTAGACTTAAAATGGGGGCAAAAAAACAAGAAAGAGCATTTATTTGGCTCACCTAGATAAAAACTATGCCTTCAAGCAGAGTATTTACACGAATCTTACGAGCACCCGATTTAGCGTGTTCAAAAATAAAAATTCCCATGAAGGTATTTGCTACCACATTTTAATAAAACTAACACGCTCGTATGTTGACGATTAGGGCAAAAATTAAGAGACAAGCACAATTTTTCTTCAAAGAATGTAAAATTTATTGTCCTGGCAGTTCTTTTTCTTCTGTGAGCCTGTTTTGCTGGCTCTAAGATCACTTCTGGATACGCCTCGGTCGCGTGCTGTTGCCTTGACAAAGTCATTATATGCTGAGTTGCTTAAGAAAGTCTGCAAGATTTTCTTTGAGGTCCGGATATTTCCCGTTTTCGGCCCGTGACGTGCAGCTGAAGATCTCCCATCGCGCTACTCACGGTCACTAGCCTCGCGCACACGAAAAAGACACGACGAGCTATATCACTGTGCAAATAGCCTTCCTTTGTTTTGCACTTCCATAATCAAATGGCTCATCACAATTTGCACTTCACTGGGAACAGATACAACGCGCACAGGTCCTACGCGAACCAAACGCGAATTGACCACAAAATACATGTGCTCGGCCGCCATTGTGTGATGGCGATGACAATGCACCTGACCCCTCTGACCGGAGTGCGCCGCAATCGTGGTTTCCGTTTCCTACTCGATTGAATGCACAGACCATTTTTGTTCCTGTTGTCGCTTTTTTTTCCCCACTCCCCTTGCGTTTGCCCCTCTCACCATGGCGGAGGGGCCCCAAGCTCATGTTCTTCTGTTCTCTTTTGTACTCCAGCTGGGAAACCGAAAAACGGGGAGGGGGGGGATACAAAAGGACTCAATGGCTTGGGGGTCCCATTTGTAAATCCCCCTACTCTTATTGTTGCTTTCTTTGCTGATAAAGCCCGCACCTCTCCCACCCACAGGCTGGAGTTGAGGGGGAATACCGGCTTTATCCGCTCAGCTGTCTTCTTCGTTTATCTCGCGCCCTCCGCGCGTCGCGATTTGCTTCCCGTCTTTGCTCCAGGAAGCGCTTTTTTTAAAATCTTTTTTGCTTTTTCTCGGTCGCCTGAATGCCCCACCAAGACTGCAGTGTTCGTTTCGCAGAATCGCTAGCGTTGTCGATCACCGCGAAAGTTCGTCTTAACAGAAGAGTACAGTTGGGCGGTTCCTCTTAAGCGAATTTTTTTTGCATTGAGTCTATGGGAAACCAAACAAATGGTCCGGTGTTGTTCGGTATAAGCGAGAATTCGTCTTAACCGAGTTCGTCTTAACGGGAGTTCACTGTATAGTCAAGTTATTTTTTCCATGAATTAAACAGAAACGCACAAGCAGCATTTTATTACGTCTTGCAATGCTCTGAATGTTCTTTTTTATCGTAAGTAGCTTGAATACTAGTGATAATTTGTACTCGTGGCTCTTGACATCACTGGGCTTGTTCCAAAACGTCCCACTGGTGGCGCATCTAGTGTCCTTCATTTGCCTTAATTTCTTGGTTATTAGAACACCGCTATCGATAATATTGACGTTTTAGACGTTCTCAAACAATTGACCTTTCATTCCGGCATAAATTTTTATTTGGCTTTTGTGTCCCTTTAACTCAATGGCGTGCAGTAAAATTTAAAAAGAGAACGTTTCGAAAAAGATGCAGAACAACCATCTCCGTAGGTAAGCCAGAAAGCAAACTCAAGGTTGAAGCCACACTGCAGCATCACTGATTTCTAGAGCTATGCGAATTGCAAAATTTCGGGTGTGAAGCGAATTTGAAAATAAAGTTTGGGTGCGAATCGAATACCCTAGAACATTTCTCTAATATTTTTTAGAATACTTAGAAGCGAAATTACAGCAAAAAAGGTTCCAGAGGATCCCTAAGCATATTCGTACGAGCTAGGAACATGAAAGTGTTTCTTTTGGCTAGGTTGGTGAGGCGCTGGAGGTGTAATTTATTTATTTATTTATTTATTTATAAATACTGCGATCTTTCATTTGAAAGATCGTGGCAGGGTGGGAAAAATGTTTGAAAATATGTACATACATTCAAAGGAACAATTAAAGTACAATAAATAAGTACGATGTGAATACACAGGGCTAAGGTTCAAAAACGCTTATTTCAGTAAATTCGTAGAGTAACACAGTACAGAGTAACATAATTACATAATAACGTAATACACATAATACATGTTACAGACTAACACAATAAATACAATAAAGCAAATGATATGATACAATAACTAGTGATGGTTTAGGTGAGGCTGTTTTCAAACAATGACAGTGTGTTATGTAAAATGACGTCATTTGCAAGGCTATTCCAGTCATGTGCCCTAGTTGTCTTATCAAGAATGAGGCAATGCAGAGGCCGAATTCTATTTACATGATTTGGTGCAACCAATGTGATGTCAACAACACTTTACATGTGAAAGAAATACCTCTCCACCTCCTTCAAATTTTGTGGAGGGCCCAATTGTGTGGCGGACGAGGGCGCGCTCCCTTCTAGTCCAGAGATACTAATCTGCCCCATAGACGTCAATGTATAAGAATATCTGAAATTTTGGACACTGAAAATCTTCCGCGTCAGCTTTTTCCGACATTCTTCCCAAATTTCGGGTCCGAAACGGCATTAATTAAAGCACCCACCTCTGCCATGTCTATCATCTTGTAGGTTCAGACCATCGCTTTCGAGAGTCGATCCGTTTGCGGCCGTAGCAGTTTGAAAGGCAGCTTTGCTGCAATGCCAGAGTGTGATGTGGTGAAGCATATAGAAAATTTGAAGGGGTCACGGCGCAGTGCGACGATGTCTTTACCGATAAGCACCGGAAATGCACGGAAGCGTGATGGCGGCAGGCGGCATGCGTGCCCAGCACTTACGATAAGCATCTTTGGCTAACTGCTCAGTAGTGCATGTGGCCTAGCTGCAGTGGTGGTATGCATATAACCCAAAGCGTGCGCGCCTCCGTTCATGCCACCACTATGTGCGAGACCACCAAGTGCGCCGCACAGACGCGTTGCCTTAACGAATGTAAGCAGCTTGCCATCGCTGTGCCCATGTGCGGTCGTGAACGGAAACTTCATGGACAAAGGCAGTGCTTAGAGCAAGCGCTCCGGAAGTGACGGCGTCAGCTTAGTTGTTGATGTCACGATGTGTGGCACGTAACCAGGTACGATCAGCTTCACGCGGCAGCAAATGTTGCGTATCGGCGGAGATTCGGCGATGCATGCGCGCGTCGCTTACGTGCGCACACGCATCGGGCAAAGCTGGAAGAGTAGTCCGCTCTTCCGCCACAGCAGTCTTTGTGTTCTGTGTCATTTCCAAACGCCCCATGCGGGAGAGCCGTAATCTATTCCGCGTCCTGCTGATATCAGCGGCGCTCATCACGAGACGCAAATTTGCAATTTGCGGTTGCCACGTAATTAAGCGAGGTTCACGGCAGGTTCCGAATTCACGGTGAGCCTGGGCGCACACCAATATGCCTGACAAGTGTTCTGGGAGACATTAAAGCTATTTCGGACGTGGCTGTGGCGATTTGACCGCTTGAGCTGAATAAAAAAAGCACGGATTTTGTCGGACTGCCCAATTTTTCGGACGATTTCGCGGTCCACAGGGAATCTGAAAAATCGGATGTTGGCTCTATTTATCTTCCCGGAACTTCGAATAGTTAAATTCCGGAATCGAATCGAACAGCAAACACTATTCCAAAAATATTCAAAAGTTTGAATATTCGCACACCCTTACTGATTTCTCATTATTCTTGTTGTCACTGGCATTAGGCATTTTGGGCTCGTGTAAAAGGTGACTGTTCAGCTTCGGATTTTCAAGTTTCAATCACATAAATTGATGTGCAATTTTTTAAGCATGGTAAGTTTCTTACTTTAGACTTCGCTTTGAGGTTCAACTGTACTGGCCCACGCTGATATTTAATGGATGCCAACCGCATAAGGCAACCTATGCTGCTGCGGCAATTAGGAAAAATACTTGTACTCATATGGCCGATTGATGTTGTAAGGTTGCAATGCAATGTGGTGGCTATGCAGGACATTGCATGTGCTGTGTGGGAGTTTTTTCTGATCTTTTTCAGCCATTGTTGCAAAGTAGCTTTTCACAGTACCCCTTGCAAATGGTGGCTGCGCTGTTGTCCATTTTTCACAGCGTCGGTGGTGTCAACAGGCGGCAACGTTGCCTCATCACCAACTGCGGAGATTGCCGCCGCGTCTTCACCGTCAACACTGGCCACTGCCTTTGCAAGATTGTCTGCTCAGCCGCGACCGAGTCCAATTTTCAAGTCAAAGCGGCAAGAAAGGTGTCGCCTGAGCACTGTCATGGAGTGCACGGAGATGAGCGTCAAGGGCAGCATGACGACTGCGCTTGTGAGTTGTGGTTTTGCATGCCGCAGTCGTATTCTTTCAGAGATGAATGTGTTTTTAAACTGTAGTCGGGTACAACCTAAAGGGGTACTAGCACCAAATTTTTCAGTTGCCGATTTTTGGGTCAAGTGAAAGGCCATACCCTGAATAGTCTTGAAAATTTACTGCTAAGCGCAAGTACACCCTGAAACTTAGTTACAATACGTTTTAAAGAGCTAGTTTCGGTTCCTACTGTACCCTGACATAACACGGTACGACCCTCTCATCATGTGCTCGCACAATATGCTCTAGCACAAGACATGCTCGCACAACTTACCGTATTTACTCGATTCTACCACGCCCTCGATTGTAACGCGCACCCGTTTTCTGCGACCAAAAAAAAAAGGTAATACATCGATTGTAACGCGCACCCATTTTTCGTGAGAGAAAAGAACAAAAAAAGTCCGTAGGAGTCAAACTTCGCACCTAGCACTTGTGCTTTCTGGGCTGCTCAGCCTGCTGCCGAGAAGGGTGCACGTCACTTTCTGAAAAGGTCCATTGCTACCGCAACAAAAAATTGCAGTCCCTCTGCATGAAACCATCAGGGAGCCACAGCAGTCGGCTGTTATGTCTGTACTGTTTATATCGTCGGTGGATCTAAAGTTTTAAGTGCATAGCACTTTAGGGTCCCAGCTTGTTGTCTGTAGATCTCATGTGGCATCATCACACTCATAATGAAGTGGTCAATACAGGCATAAAACAAGGCTAG